>NW_010550480.1:27010-60481 GCF_000687285.1 Phaethon lepturus | reverse complement strand
CGGAAGAGACACTGGGAGATCCAGGGTTGACTTTTGCAACACCAGAATCCATCCTTAAAATGTGTTCCCAGGACGCCGCTAGTGAGAGAAATCTGAGGACCGACCAACCAACCAGTTTGTGCTGAGGAAACCCACTGGTTCCACTTTTTAAGCCCCTTCCAGATTAGCTCAGGGAGAAAAACATTGGAGGAAGAGCGAGGTGGGGAAAGGAGAACGTACCAGACAAGAACCCGTCACTTCAAACCCCGATTCACATTAAACCAACTAAAAGATAAACATATTTTATATCTTAAAGAAGAAATTAATTGAAAAAGGAAACAAAAGAAAGTGAAGTGACTGGTTGAAAGCACCAAACAAAACCAAATGGTATTAAACATTTTGACACTCAGCAAGCTGCTGCTCCAAATGAGGTGAGAAGGCGGACATTATTGGCCATTTTGGTGAGACAGGAGTCATTCCGTCTTGCTCCAAAATGAGGAGGGGTAGGGGAAAGGGTGCCAAAATAATGTGCAGCCTCTACATTATTAGTGAAGCTTAGATTACACCTGTCCTCCCCTCCCAAAAGGTGGTCTGTCCCTGCCCCTGCGCTGTCCGTGCAGCCGCCTCTGCCTTCTCCCTCTCCCATTCCAATTGCAAGTTCATTCCGCTGGGGCGAGACGCTGTTCGGGTTTGGATTTCCGACCTCCGTCCCTCCAGAGGACGAGATACTTCCCTCCTCATGCCCATCTCCTTCCTAATTTCCTTCACGGTAAATAAAAATGAATAAGTAAATAGGTAGATAAATAAAGAATGAGACCAAGGCTTGGATTTGGTCTGGAGGAAATCCATTACCTTCCCAATCACTGTTACTTTTCCACTTAAAAAAACACATTAGTTGAGTGACAGGCTGGCTGAACATGTCTGGTCTTTTGTAATTCTTTTTTTTTCTGTTGCTTTTTACAGGATTGAATATAAAATAATCTGAACCCAATTGTTTTTCAAGCAGCTCTGTGACCTTAAACACAGACTTTACTATTTTATTTTTGTTATTTTAATTTGACAAGGTGTAATCTAATTTTTTCCCCTAAAACAAAGAGAACAGCGATGCAAAAGGTGTAAGAGACACAGGCAGGCAGAGATTTCGAGATCAGTACAGCACAGTGTTCCTGCAAAGTGCCCTCTATAGAGAGATATACATATATATACATACAGATAGAGTTTTGGATTTTTCGTTTCGTTTTGCTTTTTTGGGGGGGTGGCTTTTTGTATCCATTTCCATTTCCTGATACCCTTGAGAAATCCTTCTGCAGAAACACAGCGAAGTTGTTTGTTTGCTTTGTTTGGTTTTAAACTAGAATTTCAGAGCTGAGGACACCCCAAACACAGACAGGGTGCTCCCCCACCCATGGAAGTGCTAACGTAATGCTTAAAAATCATCACAGAACTCTCCCTCCCTGAACTCCAGCACCTGGAAAACGGCACTACAGGGGCAGCTGTACAAACCGGCGGTGGTTCTGCCTCCCTCCTTTTCCACTGAAGAATTTATCAATGCTAGTCTAAAAAGGTATTAAAATTCCTACATTTTAAAATACCAATGATTGTTTTGACCTTGTGGCTATTTGTTAAATCTATAGTGCAACTGAAATTATTTCCTTCTAACATCTAAATGGCATTGAAAGCTAAAAGCTTAGCAACTGTTCCACTTGTCTATTGAGGGATGGGTTGAGCAACCAGCAGCTCTGGTTTAATGGTCAAATTACACATGAGCCAAACTTAACCCAGGAGCAGACTACGGGCTAAATTATTCGTTAAATTAGTCACAGTTTAATGTATTTTGAAGCTTTATTTCCTGAGGTCCTAAGCACACTATTTCTGTGTTTTCTATGGTTTTTATTTTAATTGATTTCAACTAGTTCTGCTATTACGTGTTTAGCCCTGGCCTGTTTTCATCTTCGGTCTCTCAATGAGTTGAGGTTTTCCAGAGAGCCTTGAAAAATATCTGAAACGTTCTCGGCAGGAACCGGGCTGCAGAACCCAATTCCGGGTGACTAAGCACTGTACTCGACTCCCGTGGCAGAAGAGGCAAGGCCTAAGCAGGCACAGCGAGTGCACTGTGCTGTTTTAAATGCCTGCCGTACCATTTCAAACTCCCTGGGCTCGAAAAGAGCAGAGCAACAAGAAGCTCGAGCGGAGGGGAAAAAGGATTATCCCTGCAGCACCAAAACCGCTGCCTTTTGTAACTCCTGACAGGGCACCACTGTGTGAAATGGGGAAAATTTTTAATTCTGGTAAACTCAACCACAACAATTTGTCCTGTACCAAAAGCAGCAGCTCTGCAAACTCAGAGGTTGCTAAAGCACAGCCCACACAGCTCTACGGTGCACTGTTCATTCTTCCTTACTCTTTGTAATACGGAAGAGCATGCAGAGACGCTCGGTCCTTCCATACAGTGCTCCATCTTGAGCCAAGCAGCTGGCTATTTGGATCAAAACAGAGCAATCCAGGTGGAAGTCTGAAGCTTTCAAAAATAAGAGGAGAACTACAAACTGCTCCCTTTCAAGGGGGCAAACCATCTGTGGCCGTAGATCCTGGACAAGCAGACATATGCCCTTTCTGGGGCAAAGCCCGGACCCGGCACATGTTGACTCACTGACGCTTGGAGAAAAGGTATGAGTGATTCAACCTGGCTTTACCCACCGAGTGGAGTAGGTATCTCAGCCCTTCTGGGCAAGATTCAAAGCCTCTTAAAAAGGCCAAGAACGCTTCCCTCCCATCCCAGCCGAAAGCAAGCCACACAGCATTCTGCACGGAAGCTATAGACAGCCATGCGCTTTCGGGTGAGAACGGCCAGGCTCTCCAACAGCCCCTGTCGCTGTGCAGGGAGAGGCACCACGCTCTCAGCCACCACCACGGAGACAGGCAACCCGTGATACGCAGGACTTTGAACCTGTCCTTCCCTGCAATCACTGTGGGCCAGAAGTTTGATAGTATTTGTGTCCCCAGGGATACAGGGAAGCATCCAATGGGACCTTTGAAAGCCAGGTGAGTTGTATAGCTGCCATAAAAATCAGCTTCCCATCTTAAGGTGTGCGGACCTGCCCGCTAGAACTGTGTCTTTCTTTTCACTGACTACAGGTGAAATCTGGACAACAGGCTCAGACCAGAAACTTTCATACACCCCAGGCAGGTGGCAGAACTCATCTCACCTACTTCTGATCTGCTTCTGTGGGTCTCCATAAAGATACTTCTGCATGTGACCCTGGAAATTCCCTGTTAGCAGACTCTTATTTTGGACCATGGCATGATCTGATCTGTAATAATACACAAGGCAAACCTTTAACCAGTAATTTCAAGACCATGCCCATAACTTCTGGCAAACCATATGAGCTCTTTTAACCAGGTATCAAATCTCTATTTCCTTGCCTGGTGTCACTTCAGTCTATCATGACTACATCCAATTTAGCTTTACTTTATTGTTGTTGATATTATTATTATTTTTATTGGCTCTTAAGGAAGAATTTAATCTTAAAACCTTCTCAGATCACAAGAGGTTCTAGCAGCAGCAGTGCAGTTTGGACATGTTAGAAATACTTTATAAAAGATAAAATAAACAAATAAAAAAAAAAGGTGTATAAATCCCTTTTTAATTGCACCTAAATCCTGAAACTCAAACTCCTATTCATGAAGGAAAATCCTGTAATTAGTAGTGATTATCACCTTTTAGTCCTAGGCAGGAGGGAGGTGGGATGGGAACACCTCATTTCAAACACTATTCCTTCTCTCTTGCTCTTTTTAAATAGAACAAGCCTTTTTTTCTTTTTTTTTTCCTTTTCTTTAAATAGAGCATTGGGGCTGGGGCATGTCTTTTGGCTGTTGTTGGCATCACAGTTAGAAGAGCCACAGCTGGCCCCTTCAGAAAGACATTATCAACAGTGCAGCATTTCGGAGTGGTACCCTTGCGTCTAAGGGGAGAGGGGGAGAGACTTGAAAGGGAGAGGGGAGAATACCAGCACTGAGGGTCCGAGCACTGAAATCTCAGCATTTTAAGAAAAAGAGAAGGACAGACAGAGAGAAAGAGAGAGACAGAGAAAGAGAGAGACAGATACTGTGTCAATACTGCACTGGATTTCTCAAAAATCACACAGCTTTAATACCTGTACACTAGGAAAGCCACTCCTTTGGTAGATTATTGAGTAGTGAGGACTGATGGGCAGAGGGAAATGCAAAAACAGGGAAAGGAAGGGCATTCAATTCTGCAACGGGCAAAAGCACCAAGCACCAACGGTACAACTAACACACTGCAAAACCCCCACCTGTTTACCGTCCCATGTGGCTCACCCACTCAGGATGCACACATGGGAGGCAACAGAAGCTTAATGGGGATAAACAGGGAGATGAGAAGAGGGAAAAGAGGCATTTTCAGCTAGAATGTGACTTGTCAGATTTCTTGTTGCTGTTTACAATAGATGCAGCTGCCAGATGTGTCCCAGCAGCTTCTTTTAGTGCCTACCACTGCTGAATTTCTCTTTCCACGCTCCTTTAGAAAGGAGGGCTCTACCTTCTCTGGACCTGGCTGGTTCTCAGGGCGCCCATAGCCAGCAATAACGGTTCAATGCCAGGGAAAGGAGAGGGTAAATGGGGAGAGGCAGAGCCATGAGATCCAGCCACCCTTCTGCAGACGGCGGCTGGCTGGCTGCCCTTCTCTTCCGACATTGCAAGGACGAGGCATCACCCTCCTACAAGGGAATCTGCCAAGTTCTGCTGGTGAGACAAGGCACGGGCTGATGATGGGGCTCTCCACGCACACGTGGGTGCTACAGGAAAGACAACCGCCTGTGACTCGGTGACGCAGCAGGAAGCTTTCTGCCTCTGCCCGTCCCGGGCTGAAAGCAGATTAGCTCCCGTACACGCCGCGTCTTAGGGATCCCGGGAGGGAAACGGCCAGTTACCAGTGAGCAAGTTCTGTAGCGCTGGGGAAGCCCTTCAGAGCAGGGATCAGGGTTTTTCTCTGCGTGCAGGATGTGGAACAAGAGCCACACCTCCAAGAAATATGTGTGTAATAACGTGACCCAGGGTCTGCTCTAGCTCTTGGAACGACACCCTGGCTTCTTACCATCTTTTCCGCTTCCCAGATCCCTCCCTCCCCGCAAAACAAAGGCTTGTCCCAAATAGCAGGGCTTCCATGGACAGGCGTTAGAGCTGTGTGACTCCTTTCCTCCTGGAGGGATTGAGGAGTTCAGTTACCACCGGGTGGGCAGGAACACTGGCTTCTCACAATGCGTTTGGAATAAACTACAGCACAGCATAACCAATCAAAACTGAAACAGGAAATCAAGAGAAAGCAAAAAACCCAACAGAACAAAAAATTGAGAAAATAAGAGTAAATCCACTTCAAATAAACCAGAATTGTAAAAAAAACCAAACCTCTACATATTTATATATAGAAAAAATAATTCATAATTAATTTAAAAAGTGGCATGCAAAGAAGATTGTTACATTCTCCTATCATGCATCAGGCCCAATGTCCAAACGGCAAGGTAACCATGACGACAAAAAAGTGCAAGAACTCAGCAACATTACCAAAGGATGCATAGAGAGGCCCACAATGCAACTCAACTCATCTCTGCGAGACCCGGGAACGGGCGGGTCTCGCTCATCTTAAAGATTTCTTGCTTTTTCTCTTTTTTTTTTTTTTTTTAAATAATTTTTTTTCTAAGAATGTAAAAATGTGGGTAAAGAAAGTAAAAAAGAAAAAAACCACACCAACCTTCTCGTAGCTCTGAGGGATGTTAAGGGGGTTTGATGCGGAACACAATGACATGAGGAGAAGAGAAAAATAGGGGAAACACAGAGAGAGTAAAAAAAGGCCTTCTCAAGGCTGTCAGCTGCAAATTGATTGTTTTTTTTTTTCTCTTAACCAAAATAAAAAGAAAGGAAAAAAAATGAAGATAGTAACGACCCTCCTTCCTGCCTTCCTGACTTTCCCCCTCCCATCCAGCTAGGTACCTTTTGTTTAAGAACAACCAAGCTCCGCAGAGAGGTGGGACTGTGAGCCATCCTGCTCCAGAACCAGCACCCGCCAGAGGTGCCAACCCCAGAAAGGAGTTCCCACTTCTTTGAGTCCATCTGCTCTTTAGAGAAGGGGGAGCGGAACCCGCACCGGGCAGGGAAGACCCGACACAGAGGAGATCCCAAGCTGGAAATCCGCTCCCCCAGCCCGTGCTCCCACCAGCCCCCGCGCCCGGCCCTGCTTGCGCTAACTCCACAATGGGACTGAATAAGGAAAAAGAAATAATTAGAAGAAGAAAAGAAAAGCAAAACAAAACCAAAACATTTCCTTGCAATGTTAAAACTTACAACTCCTATCCCAGGTGTTCTCTAGAGACAAGCATGTTATGGGAGAAACAAGTCAATTGGAAACACAAGAGTGTTCAAGACTCTTTTAAAACAAAAAACGGGAAGAAAAATGTGCATGAACTTTCCCTCCCACCAAAGCAAATTCATTTCAGAAATTTGTTACCTTTCCACGATAATAACACACAAGAAACAAGGAATTAAACAGCATGAAAAACACCCAAACCACAGGCCGAGCTTGCTTAGACGGTGTTTTCTGCACTCTCTCGGCCGGCTAATGCTGGCTTGTTTTGCAGGCAGGCCTCGGGTACACACGGGCTAACTTGGACAGAGAGAGGGCTATCCACCTGGAGCCGACTCTCATCCAGGTGCGGAGACAAGCAACCCACGGTAACAACCTTTGTCTCCTGGGTAGTTTCCGAGTGGCCAGAAAGGTAGAGGAAATTTAGAGGTAAAAGAATAAATCCCCGCATTTTTTCCTGTGTTGTTTTTTTTTTTTTTAATAAAAAAAGAACCCAAAACATTCCAGCTAAGCTGTCTCCAAAGGGTTTAGCCCTGAATTAGTATCAGATCCAGATTTACGTTCCCAAAAGAAGAATTTTGGGGCCCAGGCAACAGGGCAAATTTCAAACGCAATTTTCCAGCTGGCCACAAAAGGCTATTTAAAAATTTAGCTTGGAAACATTAAATTATTAAAAGCCTTCTCTCCATGTGCATGTGATTTAGTGAGCGTGAGACACGAGAGAGAGAGAAAGAGAGAGAGAGAGGAGTGCACACAGGAGCATGGCTCTGCATTCGACAGCAGAGTTAACGTGAGTGTAGGTGGGAGGCGCTTCCTCTGCCGATGGGATGGAAATGGGAACAGTTTGCTGGGATGTAACTTTTCTGTTTTCCTCCCAATGGTATTTTTCTTTTTTAAAAAAAGCGAGAAGGACCAGCCCTGCTCTCTCATTACCGAAAGGGTTATGCTGTGGAAAGATATTAAACCAAAGCTACATACAAAATATTACCGGTCAGAGAGATTGAAATAAAATAACACAGAAAGTGGAAAGGCTATTGTCCCCCTGGGTTTGAGAACATCGAGGGGGCATCAAGCAGAAGCCCATCCCCCTGTCATCTGTTCCCCGTGCTACATGGGTGAAGGAACCTGTCACTGCAGCAGAGATGCCTGCTGGCTGTCTCCAGCTTTCTGTGAGTCTGTGCCCACGGCCAGCGTTCACGCCCAAGGAACCAGTGACAAATTACTGCTGGCAAAGGGAAAACCAGCTGGGACTTAGGCGAGAAGTGAGAATGCACCCTCCTGTTGCAATCTGGTGAGATCCGGGGGACACAGAGCTCAGTGGAGGGGGCTGAGAGGGTCCTCCCCTCCTCTCACACCCACACCAGTAGAACCAGTAGAAACCTTCCCACTTCTAGAGAGCAGGGATGCTTTGGGAGAAAAGGGAATTACGGCCTCTTTGCAGCCAAAGTTGTTCATTCCCCTCTGGGCTCTGCAGGCTGATGCTGGCAAATTCTTGGGCACGCTACTTTGGGCCACGCTTGCCTTCTCTGCGGGCGACACAGCCTTGTATTGCTGCTCTGCAACTCTGGTGCGGTAGCTGGAGCCACCAGCAACGGCGAGGAAGCGCGGGCGCACCAGGACCCCCTGCGAGCTCAGCAGCGCACTGTAAGGATCCAACCGCTTAGGACCAGTGCTTCCCCTGCGCTCAGGGACAGGATGGAATCACACAGCTGGGGACAAAGGAAGGCCGTGGGGAGGGAGGTATTTGCCAGCGTTGTGAGCCGACGCGCTCCCTACCTCTCACGTAAAGGTTAGCAGGCGAGGAGTAGCGCACTCCGGCGCTGTTGCTGGCGACACATTCGTACTTCCCCTGGTCCGTCTCCTCGCTGCTTTCAATCTGCAGGCCACCTGGGAGGAGAGAAGAAGACCGCAGCAAAGACACGATCATCACCATTTTGTTTTGTTTTTAAGAGTGAGCAACACCATCCATGTTTTGCTTTCTCCTCCCCTTGGGCTAATACACACTGGGACAGTCCCCGGGGCTCCTGGGCTATGAGCTCGGGGAGTACCGAGCCCTCTGCCAGCATCGGCTAATGCCCGTGCTCAGCATCGCGGCTGGACACAGGCCCAACAGGAAGAGAAAATTTAATACCCCCCTCTACACTAAGTGTTACTCTCTGTACTGAAATGATCAGCAAAAATGGCAACTTTTTGGCTTCTGCAATGCAGGCATTCTGCACCACAACTGATGCAATCAACTTCAATAATCCGTATTACTGCGATCCCCAGAAATCTATCAGAAGGCTGCTGACTCTCCCTTGCTCGATTTGAAGCAGTGGCCGTAAAAGTGAAAGGCTTTGTCACCCACTGCCTAGGATCCCTGGAGCAGCTTCATCACCACTGCCTTTGTTTTGTGCCTGAACACCTGATTCACGTGAAGCCTACAGGAGGTAAGAGTGCGTGTGAAAAGCACCTTTCTGATAGTGAATATTCCCAAGGGAAAACCCTGTAAATACTGCACTGGAACTTCAAAATTGCCTGTGCGGTTTACACCAACTGGGCCAAAAGGATTAAGGTTTTTCTTAAACCTGTACATTGTTGCAGCCTACAGGAATATACCCAGAGCCCATACTAAACACTCCTGTAAGCAAACATGCACAGATATGCAGCATGTAACTACATGGAAGAAAATCGCCTCGTTTACCTCAGAAGGCTTCATCCCTGCAAAACTCCAGTTAAAATACATACTACATAAATAATTCAACAGACTATCAAATGTTTTATGTATTAGGAGTACATCATTATACTACAGATATGGACAGAGCTCACATGTGGCAAGACTCTTAACTCCCATCTCTGGAAAAAAAACCTAAATATGAAAGCCCAACAATTCCAGCTCACCGTACTATTATTGATAAAATCTTGAGAAAAGTGCAAATGATAATATTGCTAGTTGCAGTTACAGCCTCTTCAGGAAGGAAAAACCAATGTGTTCACACGAGGAGGACACGGAGCTCATGTTCCTCTGTGTGTGCATGGGTGAAAAAGGATGCTGTGTGGGAAGATGTGAGGCTGTGAGAGTATTTGTGACAGGGATGGGGTGTGATAGTGTGACTCCTGCCAGCATCCACTGGGCCTCGTAGCTCCCAAAGGCGAAACAGATAGAATTAAAAACCCAAAAAACCCCATTCCAGCCACTAAACCGAACTAAATTAATTTCAAAAGAATCTGTGGGTACTTCAGCGTAACAGGAGTTAGAAACCAAATAGACTGAAGCTTCACACTGAGACACCAGCTGAGGATATTTCATACTGAATTACAGCTCGAGCATGTTCTGTCACTGGAAAGCTCCACTTGGGCGGAGAGCTGGTCAATGAGTTTTCCTAGGAAATTCTGTTAATTTGGACCAATCTGTGGGTTGCTTCCACTGGTTCCAGACAAGTTTTTTGTGCGGCTCAGGAGCACTGCTTGTCTGAGGGTACACAACAGGAGACGAAGCCGCACTGCAGAGCAGGAACAGAACTGCGGGCAGGCAGCTTCGCCAGGGGAATAAGGGCTCACCCCTTTCATCTGGACCACTGCAGCTTTGCTGGTGAATGCAATGGTGGAAAACTGTACCGTAGAGAGGTCAATGAGTTTTCAGCACTTGTCAGGAGCCAACAGAAACGATGTGTGAAAAAGTAGATCTCACCTACAGCACCTCCTGTTGCTTTTACCAGCAGAGAATTATGGACTTTTACATTTGCCAGTGTAGACAAAACCAAAGCAGGGTCTTCCAAGGGGCACATACCCAATTCCTGTGACTTTCAATGACAGCTTGAGGTCTAGTATCTTTTTGGCTCCGTTAAAATGGCGCAGAAGCTACTTACCACAGGTATCTTTCCCAGAAAAACCTAAGGGTAAGAGAGTTGGGAGGAAGGGGAAAGAAGGCTCTGAAGCCAAACAAATGAGTACGCTGAGACGGTAAGTGCTGAAGATCTGACTGAGCAAAGGATTGGAAAACTTTCATCACCATCAGTGGCTCGGGAGCACTTTGCACAACCGAGAGAAGGTTCTAAGTATTTACCAAGCTTTGATAGCATTTAATGCTCAAGATAAACTTCAGTCCTTCACAGTCCTGGAGAGATTAGCTCTTAAAACTCTGCCATAAATCTGAGGCAGCACAGCCTGAGACGTTATTAGAATAACGGTATCAGTATTACGAAGTGCACCCAGCAAACAAAAAAGGACATTATAACCATATATAAAATAAAGACAGGTATAAAAAAGAAATATCCAGAGGTGAAGCAGGACAAGAAAACATAACAACAACAAGAAGAATATGTATTGAGCACAGGTCAATGAAACAGGAACTGAGTGGAGAGAAGTGTTTGGAGCGTGGGTGAGTGAGTTGGGGATATCTTACCTCGGATCGGTGTACCTTCTGCAAAGAAAACAAAGAAAATAGGTGAAAAGACTGTAAAACCCCAAACACCTGGACTGCCTGTGGGAAAAGGACCTGACTCAAGGAAGAGAGTTCCCAGTAGGAAACCTCCTGCTCTACCTCATCTTAAATTACAGGGACAGACTGAGGAGGGTTCAGAGTACTCAAGGTGGGGATGCCCTTTTTAAAGCAGCCCAATTCAGCTGGCTGTTTACAGAGCCTCTATGGCACTTGGCTTGCAAAGTCTTAAGACTGGCTCCATTTTGTTGCTAAGCATGCAAAGAGAATCTTCAAGCTCTCAGCTAACATTACTGTTTGCTGCTTGCAGAACGTATGATGAACTTGCATTTATCTTCATCACTCCTGGGGAAAAGGGTTGGCATTATGGCCGTGTTAGCCCAGACAGGGAAAGGGACATCCAGGCACCTTGCATCACATTAAGAGTTGCAGGATTGATCCCACCTTTGCTAGCAAATTCCCAGTTCCATATTTATTGGCACAGATATGCGAGGAATTCGATGCACATCCTTGCCAGGAGCTTCAGTTATCCTTCAGTGGCTCAGCACAGAGTCTGAAGCCAGATGCTCTGCACTAAAGGCAGCCATGCTACCGTACAAGTGAAAAGGCCACCTCGTGCAACTGCTCTGGAAGCCTCCCTAACGCCAGTACAGGAGGGGGTTTGCATGGAGAGAGAGGAGTCCTGCTACACTTGCCTGTTGACTGCATCTCCCTTGGGTTCTTTTTATTCAAACCCCCTCCAGTTGTCTCTAGTGCCTAACCTGAGCCTTCTGCCTAGGCAGGTCTCACAGAGGAGGGGAAGTGACACCGCGGCTGGTGAACCACGCCACCGTCAACGGTAAAATCACTGTCCCCCCGTCTGACCTCCTGAGGTTGCAACCATCTTCCTTTGAAAACACGGCAGGTCCTTTTGCTCACAGTGGCATTCAAAGTTGTCACATAGCTTATCAAAGAAGGGGTTTTAGTTGGTTGGTTTTTACCCCAATCCTGAGAACAGGGCAGATTCCGCAAGTACAAGTTTTGCCTCTTACTAGGGAGAAACGCAAGAGCTTCTCTGCAATGGTAACAATGCCGTCATTCTGCAGCACCTCCCAGCCAGGGCTTGTATAGCACATTACTGATAAATACCAGCCTTACAGTCTCTCCTCTCCCCCAGAGAGATACCGCAGCATTATTACACACTCTTTAGAGAAGGGGAAATTGAGGTAGAGGTAAAGCAACTTGCCCAAGGTCACAGAGGCAAGAACAGGAGTCAAAGCCTCTTGTGTGCCAATCTTCTGCCTTAAGCACCAGAAAACCCCTTCCCTCCTTATCCTTCAGCCCTGCTCATCCTTCTTGTGCTGCGGTTCAATCCTCCATTTTCAGGATAGAAGGTAAAAATATATAGATACTGATTACAGTTCAGCTTTATTTTTCAAAGGAAATGAGGGAAGAGAGGTATTACAGTGTTAGGATATTAGATTCTAGTTATACTCAGCTTCTAGTTAAAAGGTTAGGTTATTTGCTAGAGAAAAGTTAGCATCTAGTTAGGGTTAGGAACTAGCTACGGTTAATAAAGCAGGCTGGTTAGCTATCAGGATAAAGGTTGGAGAGACAGCGCTTGAAAGAGAAAGAGGTGGGGGGAGCGTGTACTTGGGCAGATCTCCACACAGGAGACGGCAGGAAGGTTTTAAAAAGCACGCAAGAGAGAGAGAAAGCAGCAAAGGGTTACGGTTCAATTCAGTGGAAATAAAAACAGCCTCTGATACATCCTTCTGTTTCAAAACTGGAGTGAAAATCTGCCATCTGTGGCACAAATACGGAACAAGGCTAATGGGAAGAGGGTAGAGGAGGGGAAGAGACCCCAACATCACCCACTGCTATAAAGGTTCTTTGGCCTTGGCTAAGCCTGGCAATTTCCTGCAAAGGTTCACTCTAATTGACCGGAGAAACACGCTGGAAGTGAGAGCTACGTAAGCACAGATACAACAGTAGCCGTTACCTTCTTGTGTCACGGTAGGTTAGTTATTCCCTGTTCCCTCTAAGCATCAGCGTTGCCCCTGGAAATAGGCTGTCAGCAGCTCTTGGAGACAGACTGCCTTGGAGACAGTGCTCTTGGGGAGCAACGTAAGCCAAGGAATGCCACCTTGGTCCTTCCAGTTCTAACTCTGGCACACTGGACACAGAGGTGAGGAGCAAAACACGTTTTGCAAGATGCTCCTCACCAGGGATGGAAGGGACAGAATTTGAATCAAAATGAGATCAAGTAACTTGCAAGGAAGGAACAGCAGTTAGAATGGCGGCAGGGACACAGATGGTAGATTTTCACTATTGGAGTTTCACATCTAACTAGCTTCATGTTCAATATAAAGGCAGCAGGATGGTGCTAGAAAATGATTTGAAATAAATTAATTGTTCTGAAGAACTCTGGTAGGTCCTGTAAGATTTCATACGGAGTGGCGGGGGAGGCACCTGTGTTCACCAGCTGCCTTACCTGTGTCCTCACCTGGTGTCCTAGCAGTGCAAATGCACAAGGCTCACCACTGTCCAGGGCAGAATACAGGCACCAGCTTTGCAGGAAAACTAACGGAGGAGGAACTCACACTGGACGCTGACTTTCTGAGTGAAAAGCTAGTTTTGAGATGCCACGTGCAAACTACTCATATTGCCTTCCACAGCTTCCCAGGATCTGTAAATCTGCTTATTTAGGGCAAATTTTGGGGCTGCATGAGCGCAGATGGCCAGTGTAGTGTTTAGCAGCAGAGGCAAAAGGCAACTTAAAGGACTTTGCTCTGGATTATAAAGGACCAAGATGGTGCCAGGCAGAATACCACATGCAGGTGTCCCCCTCTGTCACAAAGGATGGGATCTGCTCTTCCACCATCCCGTCCCCTGAACTTCGCACACAGCAAGCTGCCTACGGATTCTCCAAGCCTTGAAAAACAGGGAGAGGAGGAAAGTCACCATTGCCATGGTAATGACAGAAAACACATCCCCACCTTCTGTCAGGCCACGTGTGACAACATGTGTGCGCTATGCTCCTCTCCCGAGGGCTGGAGGGAGCTTTCTATTCTAAACAAGCAAGCAATCATCAAGGGTCTTCTGCAATTTTAAAATGCCGGATCCTGGCTGACAGCTGCAACCGCTACATCTCTCGTAACAAAAGGGGACTTGGCACACGGAGAAGTGTGACGCGAGTTCCGCAGACAGGCTCCCGGCTTCTCAAGGGACAGAGATGATCTGGAGAGGGGGCCTTTTCCTTTGCCCAACCCTTTCTCATAGCCAATGACCCGTGATTTAGAGGTTCAGTTTGAAAATGCTGCACCCCCACCTCTCCCTTCCGAAAATGCCAATAACCCTGTTAGATGTGAAACTCCAGGACCTCCTGCAGGTGTGAACACAATTATCACAGTTCCAGGGTACAAGCTATTGTGTAGTTGGGGAATTCCAGGACAACTGTTGCTAAGTTACAAAAAAAATCTATCCAATGTTAGGAGGTTCATATTCAGGTGTTATCTCTTTATACAGATATATTAATTAGGATTATTATTCTTTTGTAGCCTGCAATACCCCTGCAGAAATTCATTAAGAGGGCAGAATATCCCTACTGAAAAGAGTTAGTAGAAGAAATGCATAGCATGCCTCTCAAGAAGCTGTTACAAAGGAATTAGTTTAAAGGGCAAGGGTTACAAATCTGGACATTAGCAGGTTTGGGGTTTTTTGGTTTGGTTTTTTTTTTTTTTTTAATTGAACAAACTTACCAAAGGTCTCTGAATGTTAAAAAAAAAAGGTGAAAAAAAAAGGAAAAAAGTTTGTTATAGCCAGTTATTTAGAAAACAGAAGACAACACACAAGACAAAAGGTTTTCGTGTTTCTATGATGCCAGAAGGTGGCTGCAGGCTGCTTCCCGTTATCCCCCTAGGTGGCACGGCTGAGCAAAGGACATTGGCTTCTACCTTTAATGTTCTGAGACTGCTTGCATCGGGGTTAAGCAGTTTCTCTTTACCACCAAGACCACTTAAACGCTTAAGACAACCTGGGTCTTTAAGGCTGAGATGATCATGCATGTCTAAGGGAAGCACGAGCCTAGACAGAGGTTCTTCCCATTCTCCTTTGACTGACAGTCCAGCCTTTCATTCAGTCAAAACCCCCAAGCACCAAAAGATTTCCAGTTGCTTGGAAAGTTTATCAGGAGATGGAAAGGAGAAGAAGAAATACTGGATAGAGAAAACCCTCTATAGTTAATGACATATCACCTGTTCCTCAATTATGCTGAAGACCCATAAAATAATGGGTCCACAGGGTGATGTGAATATAATGACCATGGTCTGAGAGGTCCATTTATATTGCCAGCGAAACATTCAGTTTTAATATAAATGAGAACCAAATCTGGCCATGGCTACCCAATTTTGCAAAGCTGTGTATGACATTTCACTTGTACCTTTTAATGAGCCAATCTGCATGTTTGCCACTAACATATATTGATATAAATTCAGTCCTTAACACCCTCCATAATAAAGCAGCATGGCTGCTACCCTGACGACTTCATCTCAGGGCAGAATCTGAGTGACTGTCCTGTCCTGCTGCTCTCTCAGCCTGTCCCAGTCTCCATCAGGGAGCAATGCACAGACAAATCTTCAGAAGCAACACAGTCGCTGGCTTCTATGCTACATCTGTTAGCACGAAGTGCAGCGATGAAGTTGTTATTTACTACCAGGGTCATTCCTCCTTCCTGCATTCCTATTCACAGAGGGCTTGTCAAACACCCGGTAGCTGGGTGTTAATTGTTAATGCCCAAGAAGCTGGGCTGGAGTTATACTGATGACCGTGGGTGAAAGACACTAAAGCTCATTAGCAGTGTCCTGAAGCATCCAATACCCTAACTTGTGCGAGTGCCACACCTCTGGCAGCGAAGTTTGTTTTCTGGAAAGATAAATGGATTAAATTAAGTTCTGACTTTAGCAGCATCATCAGCGCTCAAACAGGCATTGCCTTGCACATCACACTCGGGTTACAAATACACACTCGAATCTGGTCTGTCTTGGTCTTAAAACAACTCCTTTCCACTAAAATACTAACACAGTAGAGATGACTCTAATGTTAATATGTTTTGCATTTTCACAGGCCTTTGCATCACAGAACATGCAAGTTTTGAAAGGCCATAAAAGTAGATGAAATAGGGGAAGTCCTGACAATCCAGGAACCTGCACTCCCTTTCACACAAGCAACAGGTTTCCGCCCCTAAGGACAACAGCATGCTTCACGGTTTCACCAGCTTACTAATTCAAAGCAGCTGTAAATGAGATTAATTCTCAGCAGGTATCTTCTGATTTGTCAGAAAGGCCAAGGGTTCACTCTGAGGCTAACCAGTTCAATGGAATAAAAATGCAGCACTCAGGTGGCTTTAAGGAAAATACCAGATCAAAGCCAGTTAAGGAGTACAAAGGCATTCTAGCAAGATGATAAATGTATTAAAAATAACCTGCCTGTGCATTACTTGCACTTCAGATCATGGTCACAGAGCATGATATAATTCTAGTTTATCTCTCATTATTTATGCTGAGTGATTTTTTTTTTTTTATTTGCATTTGCCTCAGCTGTTACGATAAAACAGGGAGGTCAATCTCATCTGTGTTTGTGGGATTCAACAATCCATTCTAATTCAACAAAGCAGTTTAAGTATCTGCTTGTAAGTTTGCTTCACTGAATAAGGATGCATTTATGCAGGTATATAAAAGCTGCACTGAACTAAAACTATACTGAACTAAAAATCTTTATACAGAATCTTTGCCAAACAAGGGAAGAGAAAAACCAGGCGGTTGCCTTCTCTGATGTTCGGACCCAGCATTACAGTAGTCAGAACAGGTATCTTCACAGCCAGCAGAGGTCTGGGCAGAAGTAGCTGGCTGTCACTTGACTGGCTGACTTGTAAAATGTCTAATATGAACAGAGCAACCCCAGTTGCTTCACTGAAGCCTCTGCTTTCCCTTTGCCTACAACAATGCCATTCTTTTGTCAAAAAAGACTCTTGAAAATGCTCCATCTCTCTTGGCCAAAGGAATGTTCCGAGTAGCTGAAGCGACACTTGTGCTTCCTAGGTCCAGCCACACAGACACATTTTCTCTAGGCTGGGTCAAAGCAGCCAGTCCAAGCAGTATTTGAAAAGGATTATTTCTTAGGTTGTTTTTTTGTCAAAAGGTAAAAATTCCAAAGCTTGTTTCATTTCTGCAGCTAACAATGGAAGCGCTTTATCAGTAGCATTCAAAAATAAATACACCCGTGCCCTCCTTGCGCGCGTGCACACACACTCTCACGCAGTGAACTGGCAGATTTAACAAGTATAAAAACAGCTCCTGAAACGTGAATATTAAGAGATGTCACATTGACACACACACAAAACAACAAACATAAAACAAACAAAAGAGACAGATGGACAAGCAGATGGGGAAAGACAGAAGACTGACAAGAGCCACGGAGCTGGGGTACATCTGTTGATGGAGATCCACTCCATGGGCACTGCCACTGAACACCAAGGGGTCACTCCAGGATGCTCACAATGGCTCTCCAGCGATGACTGCAGGGACTTGATGCCAGAGAGATGTTGCAAGAGCTGTTCTTCAACACCAGTTCTGAGAGGCTCAAGTTACTCCAATGGGTCCATGTTTTGACAGTAAGAGGCTGCCTGAGCTGTGGACCCTATACCAGGGGTGTGTGGCCTTAAAATGCCATGTCTGCTGTAACGGTTCTCTTTCTTCCTTACCCGGTTCTTGGTCTGAGGAAGAAACCCTCAGGCCCCATCCACTCCCCAGTTTCCTCTGAGCCACAAGGGCACCATTAGTTCCACACTAGTTCCTGTGTCTCCTAGGTGTGAACCAGCTGCCCTGCTATGATTCCCCTTACGTCAGGGGTTGAAGAGGAACATACTCCAACCACTCCCTGGGTAAGAACGTGAGTCCCAAAACCAAAGAAAAGCTAATGCCCCAATCCACACCAGTGGAGCCTGTGTCTATCAGCCCTCTCTTCTGCTTCAGAAACCTCTGAGCAGTCTCTTCAAAGCTCTACCTAGGTCTCAATTCCTCCAGTTTCACACAGACGCCTTACCTGATCTCAGTTGTTTTATTCTCCCATTGCTCGCGCTGGGGTCGACAGGCAGGAAATCTTTAAACCAAGTGATCTCTGGGTCTGGGTTCCCGCTGGCCGCACAGAGCATTGTGGCTGTTCGTGTCCGCTCCACCACTTTCAGCTGAGGCCCCATATCAATGTTGGGGAAGCCGGGAGGTAACTGGTCCTCTGGTGGTAGAGAACAAAGGAAGAATGGTTAAACATGCACTAGGGACCCGGGCAGGTGAAGGAGCCATTCACGGAAGAAAGCATCAAGCAGACTTGCTGGCCAGTACTCTGTGCAATGTAGTTTAAAACAAGGCTACAGTAAATGGTCCATAGATGGTTTGTGAGAACACATTATACAATAAAATTTACCAGCTTGTCCATTTTGTGTGACTATTGTAACGTCCCACAAGAAGATTCTAAATTTAAATGCAATCTATTAAAATCCTTTGGGGCATAGGAATAGCAATTTCAAAGTTTCTCCTGGTCTTGCACTGAATCCTTCTGTCAGGTAAGTGACTTGCACTTATTTGTTTTTACAGCAGAAGCTGTGCATACATATGGCAAAGATCCCTGCACTACAGAGTACAGTCTATATACAGTGACATGTAAAAGGAGCGGTGCATCTTCCCCCTCCAAACCCCATAGTATGAAACAAACTGCACAAGAGAAATAATGAAAGCGACTACGTGAAAAGGCCTGTCAAAGATACAGTGGAAACTAGGAGAGAAAGGAGAGGAAAATATCATCCCACTGTAGTTACCAGAGGGGACACACATAACAACAGTAAGCCAAGTGCTGTCAGACAGGGTGTGATTTTTAGATTTATTAATTCAGAGTGCTGCTGCCCTAGAAGAGGGACGTGGCATCAGCACCTAGAAGACAAGCTCAACTGAGCTTCTCGCTTCCTCTCAATCTTGCCTTTGCCTTCACTAATGAGGGTGACGAGGGCAATCCTAACTGATGCTGACTAATTTGTGATAACTAATACAAAACCTCAGCGCTTCCCCCATAATCTCTGTCACAACCTCCTAACTCATGTAGAAGAGAGCTTTCTTATGCTGGCTGATACAGCTCAGGAACATGCCATTCTTTTCCCCCAGAAAATCAGTCTTCGCAGGAGGGCAGCTTGGAAGGAGGATGCGGGCACCAGGGTGAGACTTTATAGGGACGCTCCATCATTTCAAATGAGGCGTGTTGAGGAATCACAGCCTTGGGAATCTATGGTATTAAACGCATCCCAAAAGCAGGTGAAGGAAACAGAAAGGAAAGAACATAGAGGATTTTAAAAGGTGGGATTTTTAAAAAAGCAATGTACATCACGATCAGTCCCCCACTGAAACCCATGGGAGCTCTCACAGCGGCAGCAGAGATGGGCTGGAAACCCTTGCCTTGGTGGGAAACATCCCTGCCAACTGCAAACAGAAGAGCTCATTTCCTACTGCTGGCACACCACGTATCAGAAGCAACGGAGCCAAACCTATGGCTGATCCCAGAGATGGTGGAACAAGAGAGAAACCCGGTGGCCTTGCTATGGTGGCTGCCTTTTCCTGTAGGAGCAAAGCAGAATCGCCAGATCCCAGTACTGCTCTATGCAAGCTCCAAACACACGTGATTTGGGTAAGAGCTATTCCACACAGCTGTGCCTCACACTCAACTTCTAAAAACCTATGAAGATCACAAAGGCAGAGCTAAAGGTCTGTGTGGTTCTCTGATACCTGAGGCCAAGAAACTCTTGTCTAATGCTGTTATTAGCAGCACACAGCTACGGCAGAGAAGAAAAGGGTTTAAATGCCTCAATTGTGTGTTTAAAATGTGCATTGTTTCCTTCCTCTGACCACTGTTGGAGAGTTATAAAGGATCTATTGTGACTCACTGGAGAGTGAAATGTATTAACCACACCTCTCCTCATATATAAAAGGAATCTGACCACAAACAAAAACACGTAACATTTTATAACTGCTAAAGTAGAATGGATCTCCTGGTATGGCCAAACTTACAGTTGTATAAAGGTGTAGTCATTTCAGTGCATCTGAAGCACCCCTAAACCAGGATACTGCATTCTAAATAGAAACATAAACATCTTTAACTAGGGACTGAACCAAACCTTTGAGTTCTCAGTCCACCAGGCTGTGCTTGGGCACTGCAGGAGCCTCCAAACAGCGTGTGCTCTTGCAGATCATGTGTGCCGCAAAACCCTAGCCCCGCCAAGAGTGAGCTCAGGACAGAGGGGCCCTGGGAATTGTTCTGCCTTTGCACAGCTTTCAGCCAGGCTTTTAACGTCTTCTCTTCCCTTCTGCTATTTAACCAGGCGGTGGTGTGTTGTTAAGGAGCCGAGGAGCTGCTGCCGCATTGGCTGCAGATGACATCATTATTGATTACTGCTTTTATCCTGCTCCCTGGTGATGCTACTCCACCTGGCTCAAACCTGCGTCCGTTAATTCCATGAACCAATTAACCCAGAGAGAGAATAGCCCTCTGACTGGCAGGGTGTGTGTGAGTGTGTGTGTGTGCGTGTGTGTTGTGGGAGGCCTGGTACAACTATTATTACGGAGTGTTTCTAATTAAACAAAAATGTTAATCTTGCAGCACAACGTGCAGAATTCCTCTGAGTTTAATTAAAACAACTGCAACTAGAGGCGTGATCAGATTTGAGGATCAGATCAGCAGAGGAAGCATCTCTGAACATCACATACTGCACTGATTCAAGTGCTCAGATTTCCTTCCTGCCAGGAAAGTGAAACTGCCTTCATCCCCTAACAATTGGATTCCCTGTAATAATGCAATTACAACCTCAACTCAATCCCCACCAGACATGCACACACATGCCCTGTCACCCTCCCCATCCATCCCCAAACACCAGCCCAAACCTGTTACCAAGTAAATAAATAAATAAGGAATGGTTTGGATTCTGAATTCTCGTTCTAAAAGCAGCTCGGGTAACTGCAAGAACAAAAGAACCAAGACGCAAGCTGAAGACACTTCAAGGGCACATCTGGGCAGCTGCCTGCTGTTGAAAATCATGTTAGCTTACACAGGCAAATGTTTTCACGTGTTGCGCTTGCCATATTAACAGAGCACCCCAAACACCTCATTCCTACCCAAACTCTGCGTTGTTTAAATTTTGACTGCGTTGTTGAAAGTCCCCCCCCCCGATGCAAAGCTGGTGAATTACCTCAAGGCCACTGAACAAAGTAGGGTGAGAAAGAATAGGGGAGGAGGGATGGAGGGAGGCAGGGAGAGAAGAGCACGTCAGCGTTCATTTATAATAAATCCTACTGGAGGACATGCTCTGTGCTGGGGGGCATGCCTCGAACCAACCTGGGCGCATGTGCTGACACACACACGGTCACACAGAAAAAGCAAGGGACGCCAGCTACAGCAAAGGGAGACACCGGTGCTCGCTGTCTCCTTGTTGCTCTAGAAGGTGGCAGCTCTGTGTTTAGATAATGAGCTGTGCTGGAAATGAGGATAATAAAGAAAGATAAAGCGGGTGTTGCTGCTGCTCTTTTTCCCGCAGGGTGTGCACAGTTGTTTAATAATTTAGAGGAGAAGGAGGGTGTGAGCACATACAGACACACTACGTATTGAATGCAGAAAGCCACAATGAGGATGCGATTGAAATGAAGAAGAGGAGGAATTCTTCGTTCTTCTCTGGAGATATGTGACCCAGCTCACAGATACTGGCTGGTCCCTAAGCAGTCAACCACTTCAAGGTGAAAGAACCAAGCGCACAGAGATGAAGCAGCTTGAGTGACATTACTCTGAAGCGGAATCAACATCAAAATCCAGCACTCCTGAAACTTATTTCTGTTCTTTTCACTTATAGCTGCCCCTCCTCAACAGGTATCCCAGCATTCTGCAACTTGTGAAATTACATCAACAAGATACTTCCATCAATGTGTATGTACCTGTGTCTTAGTTAACTGTTATTTCACAGCCAAAGGCAATTTTAATACATGCCAGGAGTCTCAGTGACATGCTCCGCCTGTTGATTCCATGTATTTTGATCTGAAACTTTTGCTATGAAAATAGCTAAATAGCGTAACAATGTTATTAAAAATCTGCAGGCTTATACACAATAAATACACACTTAAGACATTTGTGTTGGACCCCATAACAGAGCAGGTAATACATGGCCGTCCCTACGCTGATGTATCCCTCTGTACCCTCCTTATAAAGGCATCTGAGTTAAAATTGCTCTGACATTATTCATAAGCTACAGAACAACTCTGCTTTCAACACGGCCTGATTTTCAGGACACTGAAAAAAAAAGAAAAGCAAAGGACACTGAAGAAAAGCAAAACAAGTCAAGTTTGAAGAAAGACTGCTAAGAACTTTTCAAGTGGCAAGGTCACATTTCAGAGGGGCCAGCTTCTGTTTAAGACGTGCTCCTGTGGGACTCGATGCTTTCTGATGAGCATCTAGAACTGCTTTTTGTTTACCTTCTGCTGATCTAAAGCCAACAATTACAAAAAACAACAAAACAGCAGGGATCTTGCTAGAACTTTATACATGCCCGCACCAGATGTCCTCTTGGAGTAGGAAATGTGTGAGGAAAATTTCGGGCCAGAATTGTCAGAGAAGAACACTTCATAAAAATAAATCAACAGGGAATCACTAGAAAAAGAAGTTCTGAACGTCTGTCCATAGCAGCCTGAGTAAAGACGGCATTGGCCAGTATGCAGCGAGTGGTATATCAGGGCACAGTAAATTTTGTTCCATTACATTTAACTGGACCAAGCACTGGGGTTCATGGGCTCATGTTGCATTTACGACTCGCAAAGGGTAACCTCCACGGAACTCTATCAGCTTGAACAGAGCAAAGAACTAAGCCAGTCCAGCCCCTGCTTGAAACCCAGCTTGTGCCTCCCAGCAGCAGAGGCAATGCAGACAGCAAGCTGCAGCAAGGCTGTACCCTCAGCTGCTGACCGCGTAGGACAATCCTTCGCAGCACAAGAATCTCTGTCTCGGGCTACTAAAGAAGTGGAGGGAAAGTATAATCTGGATACAGGAAGCAATAATAATAAAAAATATGTATACATTTCCTGGGAGTGTGGAGCGTAGAGAAACTATACCAACTGGGAGCTGGGGTGCTTGTGCCAATTAGCTTCCTTTCTGCCTAAGTTATAATGAAAAATGACAGCAGCTGGAGTCAACAATAACTGGAAAATGCTTCCCAAAACCATCTTCTTTCCTTTTCTTCAGTCTCTGCAGGAAACAGGTTTGCAGGCACTATGTCTAGCCAGCTGTGGAAGGAACAGCAAGTCTTCACAGCCCTATCAAAACTCAGATCCCTTGAGAAGCTGAGCAGGAAGGACAAACAAGCCAGGAGAGCTGGTGTTAAGAGACTCTGTGTAAGCTGAATGGTGTCCATCACAAGTTCTGCTTCTCAGAAGCTCCCAAAGGTTTCCTCTCCTGCAGCTTTCTGTTTTTAAGTGGATGCATGTGGATTTCTATCAGGGTCTGATCCAGGAGTAGTCATGAGCAAAAGCTCAAAAGGGGTTTACTCTCAATCCCTTCAGCAGCTGCATCTAGTAGGGAAGAATGTGGGTTTTTTTCTCTTCTGTTCATGAGACTATCTGCACCGGTGTTGAGGAAATCCTGTAACTGTTCATGCATGTGTATAGCATGAAGGTACACACATGAATGTCTAACTGTGATTACAACAGCACAGCCAACAGGCTGATTTACTACAAAGCCCATCCTGCAGAGTTTGTAACAGCTGGGGCCCAGGTTTCCATACTCCACAGTATTCCAAGGTAACAGCTTCTGCAAATGACAGCTCACATTCATCTCCAAGCTGAGGAGCAGCCCCCATCTTTATGCTAAGCATTAGTTCTGAAAGTGAGAGAAGAGAGACGGAAAGGAGGAGGCGGCCTTGCAAGGAAAGATCGAGAAAAGACAAACAGGAGAGTGGGTGAATGCAGAATTGGGAAGGAAAAAGAGGGGAATAAATGCCAGCATGCTAACTTTGTCATTGGGGAGATTAGTGGATTTGTGCTTGGTCCTTTTAACTTTCCCAGCACTTAAAAATGCAGATAAAGAGGAGACAGTCTTTGCTGTGCGAAAGCTAAGGAAAGATTAAGGATGGAGTAACTCCAGCTGAGCAGGGAACGGGAGTGTATGTGATAAAAATTGCTTCCTTGATGCTCTTCAACAACATCTCGGACCAAGCCTGCAGCTAATTACCATTCCCCCCAGTTTCATGACCAGGGCACCCTAGCTGCTCTTGCACAGTCGGTTAGCAAAGCTACCGAACAAGGGCCTATTAGGCAAACAGAACAGGAGTGCTTGTGGAAGCAGCACAACGCGGGAGCAAAGCACACAGTAATAATGTTCTGGTGGGATCAGTAAAGTGTGTAATTAGTCAGGCAGTGGGGAGATGTAGCTCCTGCTCTGTCATCTCTCTCTCTAGCTGACATGTGTATGATGCTGATACCGGAAGGAAGAGCTGCAAAAAGACACGTACAAAGAACCTTGGTCCCAAAGGACAGTCACTGAGCTCAGCTCATCATTTCCCATACACTGCAGAGAGTGGTGGAGAGTGCCTTAAAAATGCTGTGAGAATCCAGAGGATTTGTGAGGGCAGCAGCTAGAGGACAACCTTCTCTCCTGCCACTGCTTGTACTTAAATTCAAGGGGTAGAAATTTTGAATATGACTGCAGGGGCACTTCTCCCAAACTGTCACAGCTCCCAAGGAATATATGGGAACAAGTGTGAAGAATAAGGCTCCCAGCCCTCTGGGATAACCTCAGCTAGGCATGCTCTTGTCATAAAGCACTGTTCCAAACTCCTGACAGATACATCCCACCATGTACTGCTAACAGAAGGTTAAATGCCATGCCAGGCAAAGGAGCTACACAAAGATTTAAGTGCACCTACATAAATCTGTCAGGCATGACTGGACCATGGGCTTGCATGCACAAAGGCAGCCAGCGTCTTGACAACACAGAGCCTTCCAGGTGGGCAGCAGAAGGTATATTCCCTGCTACAAGGGGAGGTCAAGGGCTTTGCCATGTGCCCTTTATGTCTGGTCTTCATTTACTGCTGTACATTGGGGATTTGCACACGAATTTCGCTCTGCACTATTAAGGATGTGCTCACTGTCTGTTCAAACAAAAAGATTTAGGACGTTCTTGGAGAGAACACTGAAATTGCTGAAGAAAAGGCAACTGGCATACGGGCAGAGCTACCACTTGGCCTTACAAGGACCACACACTGCCTGGAGCACCTAAAACTGTTGTAAGCCACGCTCACTGCAGAAATGATGGCTCTTACTGCAAGTACCCCTATTCAAAAGCCTATGACTTTTCTATAGCACCTAGTGCTGATGGCTTCATCAATAGCTGATGCTCCCAAGCTAAACTCCCTTCAGGAGCTCTCAGGCAGTTATCCACCACACCCTTTCTGCCAGGATCACTTGCTTTGCCCTGTGGTTTGAATAGAGAACACCACACATCTTTTCCCCTAAAATAGGTCAGTTTTAGCAAGCAGCCTAGCTTAGTGTTTCACATAGCAATTTTACAGATCTCCGGGGTAGTAACAGTAAACATCCAGAGGCATCCACAGCAATAACATATTGTTCCCTCTCCCACATCAAGTTCAGGGAGCAGATTTCAAACAGATGACATGAAGGAGGCATCCATGTAAACATCCTCTATGGTGGGGACAAATGAAAAAAAAAGAACCAGAACAAAATGGAGAGGGGAACTGTTTCCTTGGAGAGCGCATGGAGCAAAGGACTTCTGGAAAGAGGGAAGATGCCCAGAAAGCAAAATAGGTGTCCTGCATAAGGGAAGAGGCTGGCATTGCTGCCAACTACGTGAAAGCCCATGCAGATGCATAATCATCTTAACCTCAGCCCATTAAGTGATTACTCAATGAATAAAGTTTTCTTGGGTGGCTGGATGAACAATGCCAAATTTCTAAGGAGAATGATGGGGAGCTGCTCATAAACCTGGGGAAGGAATTTTTACTGGGAGGGAGGGAAGATCAGAATCATAGGATAATTCAGGTTGGAAGGAACCTGAGCACATCATCCAGTCAAGCCTCCTAAAGTAGTCCAGTTTTAGCTTTGTTTCTTACATAGCAATTTTACGACTCTCTGGGAGAATAACAGCAAACAGATCTGACAGGTCAAAACAAACCAAAAAAAGGAGGACTTCATGCCTTGGCCACATCTGAAGGAAGGGAGAAGCTGAAGGGTCCCTTCTCCCCTGTGACACAGATGCATGGCAGGCAGGCATGCTCTTTACCTCGGAGGACGGTGAGCTTGGCATGGACGGTGACCTCTCCATGGGGGTTTTGAGCAACACACTCATAGATGTTCTCATCCCGGGGAGTCCGGAGGGGTTGGATCCTCAAAACAGCACCTGCACTTTCATCAAATTCAATTGTCTGGGGAATAAAGAGAGAAACACACGTAGTAAGTATCCTTGGCTTGCAAGTAAAAGGTTCGTTCCTGCTTCTAAAGAAGGCATCAGCATATATACAAGCATGCATACTCACAAATACACTTCAGCAGCTGCCCCACAATACCCTACACATAACCAACGTGGCCAACTTGTCTCTCCACTGACGTCAAGGTGCCAGAGAACTGTCCCATGCTAAACCCTGTCCTTGACCACTGACCCACTGAAACTGCTACATACATCTCAAACGCTCTGAAAGAATGAGCCATGGTGACGGGGTTGGGGGAGGTGGGTGTTCAGAGTACAACTGTGATGAAGGAGCAGAAAATGGACCAAGTGAAAACAAAATAAAAATGAACCCCTGCCTTGTTCCTCCATCTGCATGGGCAGCTGACACCACAAAGCTCTTCTCAGCGCACAGCTGCGTGGCAGGGCTGAGTCCCACAGCAAATTCCACAGGATGACCTCCTGGTCCTTGTTCCTCCACTCTCATTTCTATCTCAACAATACCAATTGCTTGGGTCTGGCTGCCAGCAACTGTAATGGTTACTCCAGGCTGTCCCAGGGTTAAAATAATGAGCCATGGATGGGTATGAAAGGTGCATTTACAGAGCTGAAGAAGCACCAGCTTAGTTGGTACTTACTTTGTTTCTTAGGGAAGCTATGTATTATATCCCAGGAGGGGAAAAAAAGCAACAAAACAAAAGAAAAACTCAAATAATGTAAGTGAGCCAAATTCTCTCTGGCTTTGGAACAAACCCAGCTGTTGACATGGCCAAGAGCTTGCATTTCACTCCTGCTGCTGTTAAAACTCATCCCCTTCCAAACGCCCCTTATTATCGTGTCTGAGAACGGCCAAAGAAGAGCGCTAGCTGCTTTCTGTCAGTCTCTCTCTCTTTACACATACACATACACATATTTCAAGGACATCTTTTACCTCAAACCTCTGAGAGTTCACTTTCTTCCCTTTCTTGTTCCAGGTGACCCGTGGCTTTGGGTCCCCAGTCGCTTGGCATACAAAGGAGGCCACCCCTCCTGACACACCAATTTGGTCCACAGGCTTTTTAATGAACACAGGGGGACCTTTAGGAAAAAAAGAAACGTCATCATTGGCAAAAGGAAAGACAAACTCTAATAAACACTGTTTGTAATTAATAGTAGCATTATCACTGCTATTCTCTAACAACCCCAGATGGAATTAAACCTCTTGGCCTTTTGGGAATGAAGTCTTTACCTCTATTTTACATACGAAGAATCTACAGTACAAAATAATTACGGGCCTGATCCTACCAAGAAATTTCAATGCGATGGTGTTGCAAAGCCTCTCTTAAAAAGTGGATTTTTTAACTCTCTTGCACAGGTGAAATTGCCCTTGCAAAGCCCATCTAATGATCATCACCAAAGGCTGACAGAGCTGAAAACAACATCTAGAAACACTGAATTGCCCTCCCCATACCCAAGCAGATGACCAAAACACCGAGGAATGGGGGAGATTTATGGGAACGTAGGGCTAAAAGGTGGGAGAAGGACCATGAAATAAACAGAGCACATGAGATCCTGAGGATGATGGTGTGAAACAGGCTGATGCCAGTGGCTTTAGGGTGTGAAACCTCCTTGGCTCGTAGTACATCTCCGTTTTTAGCGGCAAATCTTTATCCTGACCCTCACTGGTACACTTACACAGCAACAGGCACGCCATGCTTTGGAACAGGCAAGTTGATAGGATACAGCCCAACAAGCGACAGTCATGATCATTTCAAAACAATCCATTTGTCAAGACCAAGAGCATGACAGCCAAGTCTGCCGTCTGCTCCTGCAGTTCCCCCCTCCCCTCTTCTCGCCCTTCTCATCCGAGAAACATCTGAGAAGAACATGGAATTCATGCTGCTGAAGGAAGCAGCCAAAAGCTCCTCAGAATTCCTCTCATAACCAGATGCTTAAAGGTGCAGTGATGCCTGAACAAACACACTCAGAGTCTGGGGCTGCATTTTAGCCAAACCTCATGCAACAGAACAACACTTGAGCTCGCAGCACCTCTCCCTCACCCCCTGCCACTGATTGCCAGGCATGTCTGACTGCCTTCAAGAGCACCTCTGCAACGAGGGAAGAGGATGCTGGGATGGGCTTTCTGACCAAGGAAGGTGTCAAGGGCCTCCTCATGAGAGGAAGATGAGGCCAGGAGCGTTCACACAGAGCCCATATTGCCTCTACCCTCAGGGAATCCTCCTTCCGTGCTCTAACCCGTTTTCCCTGCACAGTTTTCTCTCATGTAGTTAGCTTAAAATTTATTGAAATATTTAAATCACAAGGCCACAGCTGTGTTCAAATAAAATCACTCAGATCATAAAGTTTCCGTCTGTTATTCTTGAGAAACGTAGACCACATGACTCTGAAATGTGTGTATTTATACGTACATACTCAAAGTCTATAAAATAAGATGTAAACAGCCTACCAAAGAGCTTAAGAGGAGGGCAAATGGTAGCTAGAGAGACATCTCCAGGGTCTTTTAGGGGTCGAAAGACAAAGCGAAGCATTCTTCCCTTTCCCTGCCTGGTGTGGCCAGCAGTATATAAATAAAAGCCACTGAGCAAGCTCATGTGATGCAATCAAGCATTTGTTTCCATGCTGGAGGTAAATACAATTTGCTGGAGCTGTTTACATCCCGCCGAATGCTGTGTGTACAAAGCATCAGATTTATAAATATCCAAATCTATATTTAGAGGTCAGAGTCGTCTTTGCAATGTTACAGCTAAAGGTTATCAAGCAAGTCCCACTGGAGGTACCGGCACCAGGGAATCTGTCTTCCACCTGAGGAAGGTAAAACCAAAACTTCGCTTCAGGCTAAAATATAAATGCTCACTCTGCCCACAACCTGGCCTCCTTCCTCTCGCCTCAGTTCAATATGTGAAGAGTTTGCAGAAGTCAATTCTGAAGGTACGGCCAAAAACATCCAGGGCTTTTAAGAACACTTTATTGATGCAAGTTCATTTCTTAAAATAAAAACTCCTAATAATCCTTAATGTCACATATACATTTAAATGGGTGCAAGCAGTAAGATGAGAGCAGAGCTAAGGAGAAAAATAAGGTTCTATATCTGTCCTGAAGAAAGGGATGGTGCTCCAAAAAATGGTGTGAACCTGGATTCATTGCTCAGCATCCTCTTCTGGGGACCTCTGTTGACCCAGCGTGTGGTAACGGGGAAGGTGAGTTGCTCTGCGAACACTGCTTTCCAGAGCTCGCTGTGATGTTGAACTGCCTACGACAAACTCGCGCTGAGACAGAGAGACACGAAACCAAACAAAAATCCCTATCAAACAATCCATTAGATTTTGCTACTCACTTGGAAAATCAATGAAAATCAAAGCTAAATTGTTGATTTTAAAATTGCCCAAGCCTCTGAGCTCCAGACTTTGATTCTGCCCCCCTCCGCCAAATCACCCGTTGCGCTCTCCACCTATGCGCCCTAGTCACTGCGGCACTCGGCGCTCCTGCCCACGCCAGTCGCAGAGCCACCCTCTCCCCTCCGGGAACAAGAAAGGCAGTGCTATCGCAGGCGAGGTGGTGATGATACAAAGCTGAAGCAAATTCCTACATGCTGCGTAGGACTGCCACAGCTCTGCCGTGCCAGGTCTGGCTTGCAGTGAAACATGCAGTTAGAATTCAGTCTCCAGCTCTGCAAATTGCTTTGAAAGGCTCCAAAAGCAGGAACAAGGTGCAGTGCGAAAGTGAAACACTATCAGCCCACTCAGAGGGGCTTATGTGCTTCCCCTCATTTGTCAAGATTGCAGGACCTCCGTTTTAAATAAAAAAACAAAAATCAGAGACAGGCATTTTCCAGATGACATATTTGCAATCCAGGAGATTTTATATCACTTCACCAATCTTCCCCCATGGAGAGCTGAGAACAAGTCAGTCTTGGAAAGACTGAGTTTGAGTTCCACCTAGGTCCAGTGGTCACAAGAGATAGTTCTTTTTCCTCTTTCTCTGCTTGGAACGTAGCAGAACCTGTTTTTTTGCAGTATCAAAACAGCAATGGAAAAACCTGGAGCTTAAAAGAATTTTCCTACTATGAAAGGTTTCCTGCTGGGTCTGGGTCTCCGGAGAGGAGGTTGAAAAGACCGGATGGCTGCTGTGTACCTGCGATTCTTCTCTACAGCTTAATGGAAAGCCATCAAGTCAAACTGAGCCTTTCACTCCTGCCCAACGCCTACGCACTTCCCAAAAGCAACAGCCAGGGCAAGCGACACACTGGATAGTTGCCACAGACTGTAAGGAAGAGACACATGTTCACCATCCATCTCGTGCTCTGTAATTGTGTCCGCAAAGACCATCAGCACGCACACGGTCTGCCCTCCGCCCTAACCGCTGCCACCCCTTCCAGCCAGCTCTGCTCCCGCCCTGCGTCCCTGACTGCTGTCAAGGGCAGCGGATGGGACCATGCGCTCACCTCCCGGTCACGCCTATGCGGACACAACCTCCAGCTGGCTTCACCTTCCAAAGCACAGGCCTAGAGAAACATGGGCAGTGCCAGCATCTGTTCAGAAGGGTCACGGCGCACGTTTACTGCTGGGATTTCGTGAATTCTAACGCAGACTTTGAGAAGAAGCTGCGAGGTGGTACAGGTGGGGTCTCCTACTCATCCCCGAGGCACATGCACTACAGGAGCACGGTAAGACATCAGCCCACGTACAAGGGCTGCACACCAAGGCAGCTTTCCTCACAGAAGAGGAAAATGCTGCTGCCTCACCTCTCCTTCCTTCCTTCTTTCATGTGACACCAAAGCAGAAAAAGTTCTTCAAACGCAGTCATGTAAAAGAACAAAAACCACCAACATCTCCCTGCTAATGATACAGAGACGACAAAACAGTCTGGAAGCTTTGCAGCAAGGAAGCTTGAAAGATGTAGGAGTGGGGAGAAGGAGGGGACATCTCACCCTTTAAACCCGAATGCCCCTCAGGAACCGCTGCCATGGTGAATGGCGGGTGATGGACGAGGAACGAGGGAGACAGGCTGGCCACCATATGCCTGTCTGAAACATCAAAACCCAAGGACAGAGAAAGGGATCGAGAACTCAGAGGTGGTTTGAGGGGTGGGAGAGAGGCAGGAGCACAAACGGGCTTAACGTATCTGAGCTGACAGCCGAAGGGGAGCTGGTGCGGCGGGGAGAAAAAGGAAAAGCACAGTTATGCACCACGGATCCTCCTCCCTTGCCTCCCGTAAGCCTGGTCTCCAGACTGAGCTGGCTGCCCCTCCTGCCAGCACTGTGGGTGGGTTTATGGAGGGACAAGGAGGGAATGCATTTAAGCCTCACAGACCACACCACTGGGTAGGAGCAGCTTTCTTCACTCTACCCCAGTGTGCTCCAGCCGTGAAACAGGAGAGACAGCCTGAAAAGCTGAGGGGAAAACTCACACCGGCCCAGCTAAAGGCAGTCGAATGAAGTCCTGGTGGTGCAGAGGGCTGTGTAAAACCAGTATGGCAGCTGCCAGCCCCCTTCCCAGCTCTCCGGGTAGTTTCAGGGAAGGCTGACCAGAGTTAGCCCAAATGGGCGTAAGGAGAGGGGCAGGTCACGGTGGGGACATACTGACTCCCCTGGGCCTGAGACAAAATTGATTCTCAAAGCATTTTGTGTCAGCCTGACAGATCGATACCCCAACACCCTCCCAGCCACCCGCAGTCAAAACGCTCTGGTGCTGGCTCAGGAGATTGTCCGCTATGGACAATTTGGGAAACGTATGGAATGGGCCAACAAGAGCAGACTGAAGACAGCCCCCTGCCCCTCCAGCCTGGGCTGCAGGAGCACACACATATGGCCAGAACCTGCCCTACACCATGAAGCTCTTGAGGTAAAGCCCTCAGTCCTGACAGGCGTGGGACCAGCCGGCGGCACGCAGCCCTCCACCTCTCTGCCACGAGGGAAGAGAAGACCCCACACACTTTGCTGCCAAAATGGCTGGGAGACCCAACTCTGACTGAAATTTCTCCTCCCTCCTGAGCTACAGCCTGACAGCTTTGGGGCAGGTCCAAGGCAGAAAGCTGCTGCTACAGGGAGCGGGACACGATGTCCACCGTGTCCCCTTCCACCCACTCCCTGCAGGGGAGGCCGGGAGGCACCACCACCATAGTAACAGGCCCGTCTCACCACACAGGCACCAAAGCAAAGGCCGGAGGATGGTCCCTGGCCACATTACTGTACTGTTTGCCCCGGCCTTGGGAGGGAAGGGGCAGTGTGTGTGTAAGCTGTCCCTCACCCTGCAGGCTCTCCCTGAGGGGGCTGCAGAGACGCGCCTCCACATCTCTGCTTCCTCCTGACCTTCCCAGCACTCTCCCCGCATCTCCAGCCCCACAGCAGGGACCCAGTGCTGATTTTAGCTGCCAAAATTCACCTCTCTGCTTAACCCCTTGCTTCTGCAGCCTCCTCCTGCCACCCCCAGGAAAGCACCTCAACAATGGACCACAAATAAAGACAAACCACTTATTCTTTCGTCTGGCCCCAGCACAGGGAGCAGCGTGAGCCTGGCTGAAAGGGCCCCTCGCCCACAGTGGCAACAGTCCATGGAGACAAAAGAAAGCTAGCTGCGAAACGCATATTTTAAAAGGTTTTGCTTCCATTTTTGGTGGTTGTGCTCCCCGCTGTCAGCGCTCTGGTGGAGGCCCACGCGCCGGTGCCGCTGCCCCACGGCGCTGGCACACCAGGCACCGGGTTTCGGCTCCTCCTTCACCGGTGAAGAAACACTCATTATCGCCACCCTGGGGAACGGAGAGGGCTTTGGGCTGTACCTGAGACCCGCCACAGAAACTAAAGCAGAAGCAAGAATATAGCAGGCAGGCCATTTTCTTGCCATTTGGCTGGCTTATCGTAGCCTTCCTAAATGCGTACTGCAGCCATCATGTTGCTCACCGTTCCCGGTTGACCTTCCACAAACGGCCCCGTGGTGCTGAGCCCGACATTTCCCCGTGGAGCTGCCCACCATGAGAGCATGCCCACGCTACAAGAGAGATTCAGGGCACGTTAGCCAATGACAACCTTTATCCTAGCTCAAAAATACTGATCAGATCAAAATGTACCCTTTTTTGTGCATATATATATACACACACACATATATGCACCTCTGCCTTTCCAGAACAAAAGTAAAAGATGAGTCCGTTAAGCCACTCATGGTCAATGGTATTTCGCTGTAAGCATTAGCACATC
>NW_010550480.1:6274-26979 GCF_000687285.1 Phaethon lepturus | reverse complement strand
CAGGCTCCAGATGATTCCCATAATCGGGATTCAGATCTCTGGCTCTGACGCAAATTCGGCTGACCTTGGGTACTCGCCCTTCCCCGCACCTCAGTCTGCCACATGTAGCGCGGAGGTGACAATCCTCATTTCTCACACCTGCCTGCCTGCCTGTCTTGGTCTAGACACTACAAGCAATTTGGAGCAAAGGATGGTCTCAGAACAAATCTGTCCAGCACTCAATACCCCAGGTGGTATTGCACACAACTACGGCCTCTAAATACTGTAATACAAAAAGAAAATAACCACAAAAAAGTCACTAGAGACAGGACTCTCAGACCTTCTTCCACATGTACTTCTTGGTGGGAGAAGAAGATAAAAAACAAAAGCCAGACAAAAGCTTTGCAATCTCCCAAGAACCAGGTCCTGTTAGCTTGAACGGGGACATCTCTCTTCGTTATTTCTCACCCCTTGCTAACTTCAAGAACAACAAGGAAGGAATCCGACAGCATTCTCACTGAGATGCAAAGGGTTAAACCCCCCTCCTCTTCGTCCTCCTCCCCCTCCCCTTTGGTTTTTGGGCTGAAACTTTCTGCTGATCTAGTGAAACTCCATCCCTGTTTTCCACAGCTGCTGACAGGCTCACAAGCGGTGAAGGAGCACAAGGTACTCCCCGAACTACAGCCCTGGGTGGTAGAGCTTTCATCTCCCCTCCTAAAAACCTCTCCGAGAATGTGAGATCGGGGTCCGGCCACGCACTGAGCGTTTGGTTGCTGGTTTAGGAAACGCGTTTTACACGCACGTGCTGCTGCGGTCTGGCTGCACGCAGCAGACGCAAGCCCTGCACTTGAGGGACCGGGCTGGGGGCGCGGAGCAGCTGGGGCCGGCGGAGCAGAGGAACAGCTTTGTCACACCAGTGAGTTGGGGAGCCAGAGGGGAGCAGAGGGTAGAAAGGCTGGGAAAATGAGTGGGGATAAGGAGAGAAGAGATCAACAGGGAAAATGCAAAAGAATGGAGCAAGATGGAGAGGAGGGAGGTGTTCAGAGACAGCAAGGAAGTGAAGATTAGATAGAGGAGACGAACCACGGAGCAGATGAAAACAAGAGAGAGCAGCCAAATTTGAGACAGATGGAGAGTGGGGAGCAAGAATGCGATGTTTGGAATGGGTACGTATTTCAAAGCAGCGGCATTAGGGAGCCGGGGAGCTTGCAAGAGAGGTAGAGGCAAGAAAGATGGCTCCATAATTTACATTTTTCTTCGTGAGAGGTGTGAGAGCTGCAAACTGGGAGCAGGACTGATGCAGGCTGTGGGGAGGGTCTCTGTGGAGACACTCAACGAGATTGAAAACACCCCTTGGAGAGGTCCTGCAGAGAGACTGGTCCCCTTGAAATCCATGGATTTACTGACATATTTTGCACTTTTTTTCCAAGGGCTGTTTCTCAGTGCCTCACAAATAAAATTAAAATGAGGATTTTCTGACAGAACAAACAAACAGGGAGTGAATTATATTCCATTTCCCTGTCAATAACTTCTCCCCAACCCAGTCGTCTTATCATCATAAAAAGTCCATTAAGCAGTAATTGGGGAGGCAGCAGAACGCAGGGCTGGTCCATGAAACAGAAGCACGCTCGGTCCCCAACTGGCCTTTTCGGGGAAGGCAGACAGGATAATTATAGGCTTCAGACAGAGACTTCCTCTTACTGTCAGCAGCTCTTGGCTCCCTTCAGGGAGATGGGACTGGCAAGGTTGGGGAAAGGAGGGTAAAAAAAGATCGAGGACCTTTTTTTAGAAGTGAAATACTTCCACCTTGCTATTCCCCTGCTGCTGATCCAACAAGCCCTTACCTGACTCAGAAAAGCTGGGCTATACGCAGGTGAATGCAGGCTTTTCCCCTGCTGGGACACGGAGGAATGTCACTTGAAAGATTACCCCTCTCCTTTCTTGCAAGGCCCCAGAGAAGGGAGGACAGCAGTGAAGGATGCAACCCAGCACAGGATTTAACACAAGCAGAAAACAGGTGAGAAAGACCAAGAATTCATTTCATACACCTTTACTATGCTGGCTGTCCAACAACCCCAACATCCACTCCGTTCTGGCGCCTGCCTGTGCTGCCAGCTCCCACCTTTCCCCTCAGCCAGGATGAGGCAGCAGACCCTTCACAGCCAGCACCATGCAAGCTGTTCTTACCATGAGGCTTGTAATTTTGGGGATCTGGCACATACACACAGCCTTCAGGCTCCTATTTGCAAAGCACTCAGATACAGACCCTTTGGAAGAAGAGGTACGAGCCTGCAGCCATGGAGGCAGGATGAGACTGAGGCTACCAAAGATCTATTCCTAGTTCTGTCACCCAAGGTGAGAAAAACCACATTATCCTCCCCGCTGGAGGGGAAGCGTAATCCTTCCTTCTGGTCTATTTAAATTGCTAGTTTTTGGGGATGGGACCGGGCCTTATCGCATGGGAACAGCAGCTAGTACAAAGTCATCCAGTTTCAGCAGGACTTCTCCAGGCTACCATAGTACATCCGTATGTATGGAAAGGAGCCACCTCTCTCCATAGCACAAGGGGTATTTGTCACTGCCACAGATCAGTCCCAGCCCCAGTGACCCTGATACAGCCAAGGAAAACATCCTTCCAACTGTGATTTATGCGAATGTACAGGGCACACTAACGATACACATACACAGGATGCAAACTGCTCTACAGGACAGAGCGCTGTCCCTGTTCTACAGGGAGTGGGATGGTATTCTGGACCACCTTCCTCCTTCCCTCCCTAACACAGGAAAACTGGCTATCTGGTGCCTCATGCCACATAGCGTGCACACCCCAGAAACTACCCATCCTGTGAGAGCATGGTGGAAGCTGAGAGCACTGCACGGGCTTCACCTTAATGAATAAGAAATAGGGGATTAACACTGGGGGTGAAGGGATCTGTATTTTGGCAGTAAAGGACAGCAAACGTGGCAGGCAGCTGGTGCTGCCAGAGTCCCATCAGAGCACGACTCTGCACATAAGGCAAGAAAGGATGGAAAAGAGGCAACATTTAGCAGCGTACGAAGTATGTGCACGAGGGAATGTGATCTAGAAGATACAAGACTGAGTTTGCTTTTCAGTGCATTCTGTGGCCCCACTCCACAAAAATCCTCTTCCCGTGCCTCAGTTTCCCCACCTCCCCTCTCTTACCTGTTCAGCTGAAGAGCTTCAGGTGTACCAACCACTTCTCTCCCTGCTTACTCCCTGCGCCCAGCACAGGGCAGTTCTGCCCTCCCTCCCTGGTGCAAACCAAACTGAGGGGCAAGGGAGCAAGAAGGTAGTAATGCAGATGGACCTCTGGCCAGGATTCCCATTCACGTTCTGGCACTACAACAGAATGCCAGGAGGAAAGTTGCTCCCTCTGACCAGCAAGCGCTGAAGCAGACAAGCAATGCTGGCATGGAAGATGGCAGCCTTGGGATCAGCACGCACAGGAGCACATGCAGCCTCAGCAACGTGGCCAGTCAGGACCCTGGGGGTACACAAGTGCTTTCAATCAACCTTAACAACATCTCGTTTCGTATTTGTCCACAAGTCCTATCACACGGCGTAACAACCCAGAGCAGAGCAAGAGCAAGAAACCCCCGGACCTATCCTGGCAACTTAATGAGGGCCCCTTGTCCATCAAGTGTCATGACAGCAATCCCAGATTGTTTGCAATCAGAAGCTTAAGGCAGGGACCTCTCTCTCCCCTTGCCATTTTGTTAGGACAGCTTCTACTCCATCCATGTCATCGATATTGGCATCCCGGAGAAGCTCAGTTCACTCCCTGCCTAGAAAAGGCACAGCTAGAAAGGACTTGCTCTTCGCCCAACTTGCACTGCTCTGTTTGAGTCACTAAAGGATCAGAGTCCACGGGGGATACCAGAACATGAAAAACCACCTCCTATGGGACAAGCCTGAAAGAAGAAAAAGGTTAACCAGCAAGGATCCCAACTCCCAGGGGCCATGCCATCTTAATACAGCCCAGCAGAGGTCCCGAGCCACTGAAAAGTGACAGCAGACTCAGCAGCAATGGGGAAGACAAACTGCTACAAGCTTCTGCATCTCACGGCCTTTCAGAGAAAGCGCAGTGCTAGGAGCCCTAAGGATGTGATCGGGGACATCAGTTCGGACTCTCGGTTTAGCGATATGACAAAGACCTTTGCAAAATGTACCCACATAGCTAGGTCCCCACTGGCAGCTCAGAAAGGAGTGCGGCAAATGAATGATCCCAATCACGATTTGCTGACTAATACATGCACGGAGGGATCATTTGGGGATGAAAGGCACACCAGATACATAAAATACCACCTGATAAAACTCTGCTCTTTTACTCCTGTAAATAAAAGCTATATTACTTCCACTTACTAGCTGTTGTCTGCTGCTTGCTTTCAGGCTCCCTGGTCTACTGGAAAAGGGCAAGGTACAATTCCTAGAGCACAGAATTTTGGGTATTTTCAAAAGCTTGTTACATCACTCCTATCCAACCTCTGGTAAGAGACTCCAGCCCACATTTTCCATGGGACAAAAGGAGATTCTGGGTATACAAGCTTGAAAAACCTTACCCTAGGTCTTAACAGTATATTATGAGCTTGAACTGCTCGTCAGTATTGGGACTGGGATGTCAAGGGAGCTTAAGATGGGAGATCTTGAAAACAAGAAACAAAAACCTAATAAAGCCATGACTAATGGATGAACACAACCTTTAACAATCATGAACTTTGACTCCTACCACACGAGTCATTTCAATTTCTGTCTCTGAACCACAATACTCATCATTCAGATTTGCAGTGGGCACATCAACACGAAAAAAGAAAAAAGGGAGAATCCAACAACAGTGCTGAGAACTGCCAGTAGTGGGAACCTAACAAATTCAGTTTTGGGATAACTAGAGATTCAGTGAGCTTGAAAAAACGTGCAACACATGAGTGAGAGAGAAATGGAAACATGGAAAAGCAGCAGCAAGGACCCCTTAAATTCTTCTGTCAAAAACAGTGATTGAGGAAGGTGAGCTTTTTTCCTGTTCATGTTTGATGCCTGCAAGAGGTGCAGGGATGGCTTCTTATCAGAAGGCTGTAATACAGCCCCTCCAGGCACCAGGGCAGAAGATGTCGCCTTCTTTCAGGTGAAGGCAGTCCCTCAAGTGGCAGCTACTGGAATTAACCGCAATTAGCAGGTCTTAAAAGGAAAGGGGAGTATCATAGCATTCATAAAGAAAAAAAAAACACACAGAGAAAGCCCTCAAAACCAAACGGATCCTGCCCATACAGATAGACAAAGAAAAACTAGAGCCGAAGGATCTTCCTGACTCACTGAGTGATCACATGAGAGCCAGTCTCAAGGTGATCTTTAATAGCTGAACTGAAAAAAACCCTACACCGTCTTTTTAGAAATTCATTCAAACAAATCAAAGTCCAGGCTAAAGATTTGTAAGTGTCGGCACTCTTAACAGCATGCTCAGACTAATTTATGAATAAACCCACAAATTCTAAGGGAGGTGAGGGAGGAAGAGGACATAGTCAAATTAATTTGACTTTATTAATTAAAAAAACCACCAAGTTTCATCACCCTACCACTCTTTAGAGGTTGTGTGAGAGTGGGGGGGAGCTATGCTCATTAATTATGCAGAAAATGCAAAACTATCATCCTCTGAATGAGTTTAAAATAAGGAGAAACCCTTTCAAAATGGGGAGAAATTACTCCCCAAGGCAGCTGAAATTTCTCTTGCAACTTCAAAGGACAATAAATTATTCAAATTGCTCGCGCCACTCCACACGCTCTCTCACTCTCTCCCCTTCTCAATTTTATGCTCCTGAGTCAATTAAAGGTTTGGAGGACTCAGAGAAACTTTGTAGAATGCTAAACCAGTTGCAGCTCCTTCTGTTTATTTTTTTCTTTTTTAAAGTTTTGCTTTTCCTCTTGGCCTCAAAAGGAAACAGAAATGATTTTGTGCATTAGAGCTGAAACTAGTGGGAATGGTTTTAACCAAGCTTGCATGAAACAGCAATGTTTCATGTCTGCAACAAGTAAGATGGGACATGCAAAAAATTCTCTACGCAACGATACCGTGAAAACAGGTCAATCCATATTCCTTCATGTCAACTGTTCAAACGATTCATTGCAATATCCCCTTTCAAAATCTTAGCAGTAGACGCCCAAAGTATATTTATAATGCTCTGTCCTGGCAACCTTCAGGTCTAGGTTAGCTGTGATCTCTTCCATAGTCACGCTGTTATCTGCTGTGCCCTTGGACGGAGCAGGTGACTCTCCTGCCAAACTGTAACATGACTATTTAGTGTTTGCAGTACGAGAACCCCAAACCAAGACTGAGACTAATTACACCGCACAACAACACGGCGAGAGAAGCCCTCGCTCAAAAAAGCAAATCTAGACAAGCAAAAAGCAGGAACAAAGGTTGAGAAAGAGCATTCACAGAGCGAGGACACTCCTGACTTGTGATCCAGTACCCAGCCTGCAGCCTGTATGATGGTTAGCTCCTCCACATGCAGCAGATGGCATAAAACGTGACTGTTTTCATGAACTTTAACAACCCCCGAAAAATTAAAGGCAGCTGCAATGCAGGGAACATCACAGCTCTCTAAGGTGGGAACTGGGACCAATTATGTTGCAAAAGAACATCCTTGACTGGAGGGGAGAGTGGCACAGAGTAAATAAAACTGTTCTTTGGAGATTGTGTCTCACAGGCCAGCTCGAGCCCAGATTCCATCCCACGCACACTGAAGAACGACATTCCTCTGGTCGGGCATCCTTGAAAAACACTCTGCTTTGCCTTCTAAGAATAATATTGGGCTTGCCAGGCCACAAAAAGGGTGGGAATATCCTCGTAGATTCCCTTTAGTGACCCAGGACATTCATATCTAATTGATCTTGAAAAGACACAACCACACAGACCTTGCCAGACAGATGAAAAGCTGATGTGACCCAGGCTCTTGGTGAGATACCAGAAAGATCCTGTCCTTCCTGGCACCATGTGCAAGAACTGTCTGGGTGAAAAGCACACCCAAAGGGGAAAGTCACAAAGAAATAAGTATTGGCTTCTTGGTAAATCCGGACACAGAGTAAAAGCCCTCGTTTTGGCATCCAGGTATGGTGAAGACACGTTTTCTCCATCACAAACACTATGTAGATGACATTTTCACACAAGCTGCTTGTTTACACAACAAACAGATGCTCTTTTCCCCTAACTTAGCCATCTAATGAAGCTGAGCAGCAAGAACCTCTGGTTGGGAAAAGATCCTTTTCCAGGAGACACCCATGACTGGGTCCCAAACACCCATGGCTGCTGCTGTCCCCAGGTGCTCTTCAGCAGAGATTAATCTAATAAGCACTCGCAGTGTGGGGCACAGCTGAGACCTGGGAGATGACAGCCCCCCTGCACCCAAGAAAGCTCTTTCAAAAGGTGATTTATTTCCTCTCCTGCTCCTATAGAAGACACAAACTTTTCAATTTGAGTTATCTCAAAATAAAAAAAAAAAAAATAAAAATACATCACTCGATCCAGGCAGGCAAGGTTTAATTTAATCAGGCACTTAAGGTGACACAGAAGCTTAATTTGGTGTCCTTGAGTGGGATGACAACTAGTCGAGAACCCTCAGCAACCACAGGCTGGATCGCAGCTGGCAGACAGAGAAGGCAACAAAGGAAAGGGCAATTCAGAAACAAGGACAGCAAGGTGTCTCCTTGCCTGTGAAGGCAACCGGTGCATGGCGAACGCAAGCTGCAAGTGGATCCGGGGAAGGGACTCGGGGATCTCTGCCTTCTGGGAGGATGCAATTCAGATGCTGCCTCCTCTTGCACACCATTAGACTCTACTCATTTAAGGAACAACGTACAACACCAAGTAGAAACTCCACCACCTGCCAACCAACCACACAACCTCCTATACGTCCCCACCTTAACTTCTACCCCTCCTGCCTGCACCCACCAAGGGGAAAAAGTCTTTCTGCAGCATCACCCCGGCTCCTCAGCCCCCAGCAGGTACACTGTCGTGTACCAGAATTGCTTGTGGGGCAATTCAGCCTCACCACATTTTGACACCTTCCTTTTTCCCCAGCCAATGCTGTTGCCTTGTCACAAATCAGTCTCAAACACTTATAAATGGAGCGGCTTTCTCTCAGAGCGGAGAAGGATTCACTTCCCACTGATGTCGTCTTAACACGTCTATCGAGTCCTAAGATCGAGCCTCCTTGATTTTTACTACCATCTTATCTGACAGCTGCTGTCTTGGCCAACAACAGATCAAAGCGAGGACCTCCGGAGCTAAAAGCTGTGAGCTCTGCTGCAGAGGCTAATCCTCGGTGGATAACAGCACACGAGGGACCAGCCAGAGGAGACGAGTCAGATACACCTGTAAGTCGCCGTGATCTGGATCTCAGCGCGAGGAGCCGTGCAGCCACCCGCCAGCTCGTACATCTCGCGGCACGGAGCACGCACGTTCCACGTGCCTTTTCTCATTGCACCGGCGCCCAGAACGCAGGACCTCAGGCGCTTTGTCAGCCTGAACATGGACCTACATGAGCTCCTCTCCCAACCCACCACACATGTTTTCCCTCCTCTCCGCAAGCCCCGCACGCGTGGTGCAACCCTCGCTGCCATCTGCCGCCAGCCTCCACGGATGCATGGCAGCTCCTGGAGCGCGGGAGCCCCCCACACACATGCGCCCGGCATGAATTACTGGGTTCTGCAAATTAACGATGGAGCAAGGGCAATTAAAAGGGAAGAAAGCCAGGGTAATGCATCATAAAAAGGATTTTATTCTTTTATTTTTTCAATTGCAATTTAGATTTAATTATTTATGGTAATACTTCAGAGTGTGCTAGTAAGCGTTCTATAACGTGATTTATAAAAGGAAGGAAACCTAAGTAATAAGTAATGTTCGCTACTGCATCTGCTATCAAATCTTTGCTGGGGTGGAGAGAGCCACACACCAGCCTTCTGTGTATGCAAAGTACCAATTAGCAAAGCACTATTGTAAAACGCAAAGGTTTAATCAATGGGAAAAATCCACTTGAAAACAGCGAGCATGCTGATTTCAGTTATAAAAATTACCACATTTCCATACAGTAAGTGGCTTTTTATCTGCAACTGAGGAGCACTTAAAAGCGGGCACGTCGTTCCTTCAGGTAGCACGGGAGGGCAGGAGTACCTGACCACTGCCCTAAGCCCCCGTCAAAGGCAGCTGCGCTCTGCACGGCGCGCGCAGGAAAACATCCCGTCCAGCTACAGCCAGCAAAGCGAGACTGATTTTGCGTACGCACAGAATGAGACGTTTTAAGGTGCCCGCTGCAGAGATTTTATGACTCGGGCTGGGGGCACGACCGGGAAACAGCAAGGCTTGGTTCTGTGCCCAGGTACGTCAGCAATGTGGGAAACTGTTTCCCTCCCCGGATCCTTATCCAGACCTCTTTTGCCTGTGCTGTCTGGTTTCTATCAGCTCTACGGGGCACCAGACCTGCCTCTTTGGCTGTGCAGCACGTCGGGGTGCAGCTCTTGGGGAAGGCCTCCCCTGACTCACTGCAGTAATGCCGTTTAACGTTACTTGTACAACCAGCTGAACCCTTAATAAAATGATAGTGTGTTCCATTTAATGACAGGCCATTGAAAATAACCATGGAGTTAGCAATTTCCAGTTCTGTGGCTGCCCTTGACCATAGAGAAGAGACAAAGAAAGTGTCCATATGCAATTGAAGAAAAAGAGAAGAAACAGGTCTGCCTTATACCTTTCAATTATTGTCCTCTTCAGCTTCACAAGGAAGACAGCAGGCAGAAAGCAGTGTGGTGCTTTGGTTCTTTAATTTAAATAGCAGTTTCCTTTAAATAGAATGTTCCTGCCATAGAAAGATTTAAATCACTGACTGAGATCAATTAGCCTAGGAAACAAGGGAAGTATTTTAATGGTCCTTTGATCGCAGAGGCCACAGCGTCTCCAGCACTGCACTGGAAGAGGAGGCAGGTTCAAGCTTTCAGCCCCATGCTCTGCGGCAAGGGGAGCCATTCCCCCGCGAAGCGGGGAAGACGGTGCCCACCAAGAGCCAACGTCCCAGGGCTTTCCTACCTGCGATGTGGGCTTCCCACCGCGCAGGGGCACCAGCCCGGCGCTGCTGGCACCGCCTGCCCTGGGGGCTGCAAGGCCTTCCAGCAGCCCCTCTGGTGAATTAGGGCAGGAAATCGGGTCAGCGTCATGGCAAGCGCCAGCCAAATGGATGCCAGCCAAGGGATTACGCGAAAGGCAGTGTGACAGAGCCCAGGGCCATCCGATGGGAGAGGATACAGTCGGAACAGTGACAGCTCCCCACACAGTCTCTGCAGTTGTGACAGACAAAGCTGCTTGCTGTGCGCACGCCTCGGTGGCGAGCACTGCAGACCGGCTCGGATGCTGTGGACTGGCCCGGCACAGGCCAGACCTCGCCAGGCAGAATTCAACAGCCCCTCCAAACCCAGGAGCTACCAACTCGTCATCACCAGGCAGACAGCAACAGCCGCAGAGCAACCCAAACAACTGGCACATAACGGGGAGCATCCCCAGGGGCAAACAGCTCAGGGAGGTGCTGGCATGCTCTACAGCTTAGGAGAAGGAACAACGCCCGGCCCAACTCCATCTGCACATCAAGCAGGTAAGGGCAGCCCCGCCTCAGACTCCGAGTCCTTCAACCTGCAAAGTTCCAGTACGCATATCTGTGAGCAGCAAGGGGGAAAAAAAAGCACAAAACCTCACAGTTCAGGATCCAAGGACACTGCAGCGCTACAGGAGCGAGAAACTCGGCTGCTAGCAGCAAGGTGTCTGCTGAGCACTGACAGATTTCAGCAGGGCTTGGGCTACGCAACAGCTGCCTTCTGCATCTGATCAGCATCAGCCCTTCCTGAGGGCACATTTCCACCGAAAGTGCTTTGTAGCACTCAGACAGCATGTGGGATCTCCCAGTTCTGCTGGAACCTCTGAGCAAATCTCACCCTGCAGAAGACAGGGACAGACAAGATGCTGGTTTCTTCCCAGGAAAACCAAATCCACAGAAAAACTGAAGTCACACAGCCATGATTTTGAGAAGCCCTGATTCTGCCAAGTGCCCACTCCCAGCAGCGAGCACACAGGGCTTGGTGTACACTTAAGAAAAAAAGGACCCCAGTTTTCACAGGCACTCAGACATCACAGTAGATGAATCAGGGCTTTGCTCATACGGAGAGGCACTTGCACACACATGAACTCTCCATCCGCACCTGCAAAGCTGCATTGTGGGCCTTGGAAACAAGAGGACAAAGCGATTTGGTCAGGAGTGTTACAGCAAACCAGTGGCAGGAATGGGACCCCGGAGCCCCAATACTGGATGTTCCACCGTAATCGTCCCCTCCTCTCCTGACTCTACTGCACAAAGAGCCAGGAACGGAGATTTCTGCTTGCAGTCTCCTGCTTTTGCAGAAGCCAACGCAGGTAGCAGCCTCCCTGCCACCAGTGCCCACATTCGCAAGCCAACAAGGCCACCCTGCACCCAGGTGGAACACAGCAGCTAGCTTTAACCATCTACCCTGGGTGCTCATAAAGAACCTACAAAAGTGTTGGCTGCAACATCCAAGTAGGACCCTGGATAAATACTTGGGCAAAAGGCTCGTGCCAGCTTGGCCTTGCTGCCAAACACTGCACTATTCCTGCTACTCAAGACAGGCAGCTCAAACTGAAGCTTGGGTACGTCTTTATGAACACCAGCGGCACCATCTGAGGTACAGACTGACCCACAGCTACACACCAGAAAAATAGCCCTGTAGTGAACCTCCCGGAGCCCGGCTCACTTCCCGGGCTTATTAAACAAAAAAGAACAAAAGAAGACATTATCTTTCTGCACATGAATGTGTCTCTCTGCAAAAGAGGGCCTAAGAATGAACCGAACAAAATTCAGGAGTGAGGCAAGGGCAAATATATCCTCATTCGCCTACTGCAGAGAAGAGAAAAAGCACCGTTCAAAAAAATCTCCCAGCAACAAAAGGCCGAGGATCCATTCAATCCCCAGTGACCGCGTCATCTTAATAAACCCTGATAACGAAGCGATTACGCTAAAAGCTGTGAAGGGCTACAATGACCAGAGCAGCCCTCTCACCAGCTTCAAGCAGCTTTGCTGGGGAGGAAAAAAAGTCATAATTCAATCAGCTTGGAAGAGTCTATTCCCCACTGATCCCGAGTGATCAGCCTTCATGTCGAAGGAACATTACATTCAAGTCGCTGAAGATTTTCACTTTTTTTTTTTCTTCCTCTTTTCATTTTTTAAAGCAAGAATTGAAAGGCAGCAAAGATAAAAACTGTGTTAAACTGGAACTGGCTCACTCAGGGGAAGAAGAAACATAATACTCTTTCTTTGGATGCTTTTTTGAATCCAGCCCCAGCGAGTAACATGACAACGGTCACTAGTGTCTGACAGACGCCTGAAAGGCAAGAGCAGGAGAGGACAATATGGGCGAGCTGGGTGGAGATGGGGCCAGAGGAAGGGGGAGGAAGGCTCTGGCAGGAGCTGTCAGGCAGTTCCCTCCCCTTCTCTCCAGCTCTTTGGCAGCCTTAGGAGCAAACCGAGATTCAAAGCAGGCTGCCCTGTAACATCCCTCTAAGGTAGGACTGGGAACAACAGGAAGGCACTGGTGAAAAGCTAAATATGCTGGAAAATTAAGAGACATGATCAGGTACTGAGCACTTCCTTAACGCTACAAAGGTGGGGATATGTTTGCTGGCTCTAAGCACTAGAGCCTGCTTGTGCTGTCCTTCTCCAGGGGAGGTGAAGCATGGGTGGAAAAAAGGGGCAGGGAACAGCAGAGTCACTTACTTTCAGCCACGCAGCCCATCAGCAGCACAGAGAGGAGGTTCACGAGGGAGACCAGCGAAGACATCCCAGGGCTGGGAAGGATCCTCATCCTCTGCCACAGCCTTCAGCCCCAGCCGGGACGGCTCCGGGTCAGCAGGACTCACAGTGTCTCCCCAGCGTTGTCAGCACCTGCAGATGCACAAATGCAAAGGGGAGAGCTCTTAGAGGGAGGAAGGAGGGCAGCCGACATCGCAGAGGGAGAGGGCAGCCAAGCAGAGCCCGGAGAGGCAGCGGGGTCCTGAGAAAGCGATTGTGGTGCACAGTCCCTGCAGGGAGGCCAGGCAGCCCTTCGCCTTGATGCCACGAAGGACTCGGCCAGCTCCATCGCCAAGCGGACTGGTGGGGGCACGAGGCCAGCCTGCTCCAGCCTCCCCGCCTCGGCAGGCAACGGCGAATTGCTGTGCACGCACTCACACAAAGGGAGGGAACGGCGCAAGAAAGAGAAGCGTCATCAGGAGGCACCAACGGTGCAGAGCCCGTGTTTAAAGTTTAACACCCGTTGGCTTCTCTCCCCTCCCCAACTCGGGAGAAAGGCAGCGTTGGCCAAGCAGCACACGAGCAATGAGGTGTGAAGGGATCTGACCCGACAGGGCCCAGGGACCCCCTTAAAGGGCGATTTTTCCACAAAAGCGCAGGGTGGAGGAAGAAAAACTGAAACCTCACACATGAAAAACCCAGAAAGGAAATAAAAAATATCCCCCACAAGAGGGAAGATGAAGCAGGAGGTGTCCTCTCTGTGTCCCCTTCTGTCTGCTGAGGATACGTGCTGTTGGGGAGGGATTTCTTTCCCGCCCAGGCAGGCTCTGCGCAGCGCAGCCCTCACCCCAACGCAGCAAGCCTGAGCCCCAGCCCTGGAAACAGCGTGGGCATCCCAGAGCCCACGCAAGGCAAACGCACGCTGATGAGCCTCCCAGGCTCTTACCAGGGCTGGGATTACAGCAGCTTTTATACATGTCTGACAGTCCCTACCCCACTCGGTGCCTCAGTTTCCCCACCTGCAACACATGGAACCGCGTTACTGAGGTAACACAAAACTGGAAGAGAAAAAGCCTGAAGCAGGGGGTACCACAGTTGATCCTGATGGACCAAAAGGCACAGCAAGCAAACATAACCTCCAAAGGATGCAGGAGAGATCTTCTCCTGACCGCTTCTGCCCTGGACGTGGCAGAGCACGGCTGCAGGACAGCACCAGCATATTAGCACGGCTGCGACAGGGCAAGCTCAGCACCAGCCTGCTCCCCTTGCCCTGCCGGCGCATTTCCATGGAGACAACTCCTGGCTCCGAACGGAGCTGCCTGCCTACAGCTTTATCCTGATCCCTTTGCAAAGCTGGAATGGCATTAAGGGAGCTGTATTCTTAGCAACTACCCCAGTCCTGTGTGTCAATACTGGTAAACGCTTCCTTCAGCGACAGAGGCAAGCTTTGCCCCAGAAGGCTGAAAATAGAGTGAAAACTGCAGCCACAACCTCCTCGTAGGGTCGGCAGCTAAGAGGTTCCTCCATCAGACAGACTCTGAGCACCAGAATAATGGGCCAGAGGTGCGTGAAGGATGCTCTCAGATCTGTACAGATTCCTTTCTGCTATCAGTTACCCCAATTAAAAATCAAAAACGGGGTTTATCACCCTTTGGAGAAAAGCCAGGTAGGAGATACTGTACAGCAATCAAAGGCTTTAGAAGGACTAAGGGGATAGTGAGGTTGCTTAAGCTTTCTGATACACATCAGGGTGTGAGACCATCGGGACAGGCGGTGTGAAGGGGCATTTTAATCTTTTTCTGTCCCATTAACTCTCCAAAGCTGAACTGTACAGAATTAAAAGAAAAGCCAGGATAAACAAGAAGTCCTCATATGTACTCGGCCCTAAAGAGAAATTTTTCAGAGAGAAGCTTTGGACTTGCACTTTGAGGATTACAAAGCCTCTGCTGTGTGCTCTGTGCTGGTCTAGATCCATCACGCTTCAGAGCTGGCTTGTGGAAGCCAAGCATAAATACTGATACCCTCACAAAAAAAGAGAAAAATTTTCAATTGTACCACTGGGAATCTCTTAAAATGTTTGCTCTAGATGCTTTTAGAGAAACACACAGAGGCTCCAACCAGACTTAACGTGGGGTTCGCAGGGTTCCAGGGCACAGAACAACGTGTTGGGGTTTCTTTTGTCATTGTCAGAGGCGAGCAGAGACCAGGAACATTATGAATAGCTGCGATGGTAACTGTTAATTAAACTGGGGATGTGGTCTCAATGCCAGCACAACAAATGGAACAGAGTTGCTGTTTGCTTGCGCTCCCTTCTCTGTGCTTCAGCTCCTAGTTCCCACCAGCAAGGTTGGAGGGGGAGAGGGCAGGAGTTGAAGAGAGCAAGCATCCTCCAAACCATTTCAGTTCTTTATATTAAGCAAAAAAACCCCTAGGCCTAGCTCAGCCATCATTTCAGAAACTCTTGTTTTTCTTTATCAGAGCAATATCCCCCCCTACTCCTGCAGTCCCAGTAAATGTCACCAAACATCTCCTTGAGCCTCGTCTGCTCTCCAAATGCGGCACCAGCGACCTTCCACAGCTCAGAGCAGCCAAGAGGCTGCGCCGCCCCGTGCAGCATACCCCCAAAGTCCCCCCGATGATGGAGCTGAACGCAGGCATGTCAGGGAAATGTTCCACTTCCTCTGAAGAGAGCAGCCTGGCATCTCTGCTCTCCCACATCTAGCACCGCTTTTCGTGCCATATAATGGGCTCCGATAGAGAAGGTCTGGTAAAGGGGATATAGCAACAGCTCCAAGATCAGAGAAGGAGATGCCAGAGGGTGACACTTCCGCTCCGGTGCTAATGTGCTTCCCAAGCCCTTGATGGAGACAGAAAGTACTGGCAGAGATATTAGGACACGTCAACTTCAATCCAGCACCTCATCCTTCAAAGCAGGTACGTCACTGGCCGTCTCCCCCTGGACACGGGATTTTCAGACCAGCAAGATGTGCACCCAACCTGGCTCCCCTGCGGATATCAAGGAGAGACTGGGACAGGAGTTTGCTCTGCCGTTCTGGTTAGCACCTTGGCAGTAGGGAGAGCGGAAACAAACTTTTATCCACTGCACGATTCCTCCCTACAACGCAGAACACGCAACACTTGGAAACCCAGCCACCATGCAACAAGGTTCTCCCGCCCTCCCGGCGGTGCTGAATTCAAGTGGGAAATGCTTTGACGAATGCTCAAATCACCAGGGCTCCATCACCCATCCTCTCCCTTCCTTCGCATGTGCACAGCTTACCTTGCCTATGCTCTCTGAAGCAGGTTTGCATCACTCCTCTTGCCTGTTTGCTGAGCATCCAGCCAAGCTCCTGGCACCATACACGTAAACATAATGGCAGTTTTCCTGCTCTGCTCCACAGACCTGCAAAGCCTCACTAAATTCTCTGGCACAGGATCCCCTGCAACACAAGCAAACCACCTAATAGACCTCAATCCTTGCTAAAGAATGCAATTAAGTGAAGCCATGGCCCCTAGTGGGGTCAGATTTGTGCTAGATACGGTCACATTTCAGGACTAAGATTAATTCTTACAGTAAAAGAGCTCCTGTAAGGCTTTCATTCTTGTGCACTGCTTGATCTCTAGCTCTAAGTTAGGTACATGTGTGCATCTTGTAAGCGCTGGGCACAGAGTCTTGAAGAGTGTTATTAAAAACAATACAACTGAGGAGCGGTTGCAAGCAGCAACCTCCCGTTGTGGCTCCTCCAGCCAGTACAGACCTAGGGATCTCCAAGGACCCGAGGGTGCTAGGCACAAAGGGTAAAATGCTCCAAAGCACCTACATTTCTGAAGAGCTTAAGTTCCACTGAGAGTCAAAGGGACTTAACCTAAGCCGCTAAGATGCTTTTGAAGATTTTCCTCCCAGTAACTCCCATTTCAGAGGGTGCTGGGCATCTAACTCCCTTAAGCTACTTTGGGTATCCAAGGGGATACAGGAGGAGGGGAGTTCATCTACAGACCAGTTCGGCTCGCTCGGTTCCTGCTGCTTAAAGAAGGAGCTTGTGGGAATACTGCTAAAAACAAGTGTCTGCACAGCTACAGAGATTGGGATGGGTCAGAGCTATGCAAGTATTTTGCCATTTGTTACTTTTTCTCAGCCCCCATGGAGCCAGCAACTGAAACGTTTGCTCTGCATTTAAAAAAAATCCAGGAGAGAGGGATCACGCCTTCACTTCAGATTCATTAGAATATAATAACTTGAAAAAAAAAAAAAATCACAAAAATGCATTTAGGCTTCTCTTCTGTTTCACCTGTACGCAAAAAGGAGAAGGGCGACTTTACAGAAATCCTCTGCAAAAAGTTCCGCACAGATCTAGCGGATGATTAAACATCTTCATTTTCAGTAGCTGCTGCGGGAGAATTATTCCCATTAGACATATCAATCGAAGCAAACACCTTGCAGGCAGAGGGCTGCACTGAGGTCTCTTTTCCTTCCAGCAGCACCAGCTTAGTTTGTGCTGCGTATTAACAAAGGTCAGTGGGTCACTTCATTTCCTCCCAGCAACCTCTTTAAAGAAAGAAAGAAAAGCTTTTAGCACAACCACTAGCTCATTTGTCACCTCCCCTGGGTGGGGAGAGATGAAATTTAAATTCCGCCACCCCACATTTCTATCTTGCTCCTATCTAAGACCCTGCCCTCGGCAAACCCAGCCCCACCAGGGCTGGGATGGGGATGCCAGCACTGGTGGCTCGTGTGATGTGGGCAGCTGCCTGCTGGGACCTGGCCCAGGACCCCACCACAGGACCTTCCCTGTGGGTGCTGGGGAGCGAGGAGATGCCAACATGCAGTGCTGTCCCTGTAAGCCCGTGTGGCCCGTGTCTCCACACTCAGGTTGCTTCGCTGGCAAGTGTTAGCCCCTGTTCCTGGGGAAACAGAGCATGAAGACATGAGCTTCAAAGTATGTGTTTCTGACACTCATTTCCCCCTCACCCACTAACATGCTGACCAGCTAAACCATATTTAATAGGAGGGGAGAGACTGCAGCCGTCGCAGTTCTTTGTCAGGCACTTGAATGCCAGTGTCGGGGCAGAGAGGGAGATGCTTGCTGATGCCTCTGCTCGACCTCTAATCTTGGTCAGAGATGGGAGAGCCCCCAGGGAAGCTCACCCAGGGAGCTGGGTCTGCATGCAACAGCCTCACTGCTGCTCACAGGGTTAGCTCAGAGGAGAGAAAAAACAAAACAAACCTGCCAGCCACAAAAGCAAAATGCTACAAGTCCCCATGAGACCCAGTGCCAGAACCATGCACATCCTTTCCCCCACAACAAGGAGACTCCTCACGCTCTGCAGACCTCCCCACGCCCGCTGAATCACACTCACTGGGCCAGCAAAGCCCCCAAAATGGCTTTGCCTTCTAAGCCACTTCAGCTCAGCAAAGACGCCCTGGGTATGTGGGAGCCTGTTGCTGCTCAGGGGACCAGTCTCTGCTGGGGCACATGGGACTGCCTCCTCTCTCCACGGGACCCACCTTCCCCACAGCGCTTCAATACACCTTCCTAAACCAAATACAAGCCCCATCCACCAGCAAAGCTCACCTCAAGACTACCCGGCGGCTCTAGATGCCCAGCTCCAAGGGCATGGGCATGGTCCTGCCCAAAAAATGAGGTGTCGGAGTGTTTCCAAGACAGCCCCTTCCCCTCCGAAGCTGCCGGACGCAGTTCCCCCTCTACGCTCGAACGCAACTCCCCAACCCACTTCAAAATGCTGGCCATAGTCTTGGCAAACACAATTCCAGCAGCCAGCAGAGATCCTTCAGAGCTAAGCATGACTGTTTATCTATCAAGGAGTTACTTAGATCTTAAAAAAAATATTTCCAAGAAAGAGGCAGAGTATTATCTTCCATGGGGAAACAAACACAGATGGAGAAAAAAGAGCTTTGATCAGGACTGTCTCGGTCCTATATGCTGCTTTTCATCCCCAGATCTCCAAATGCTTTAATAAGACAGCATTATACCTTTTTACAATGTGGGAAACCAGAGGAAACTGCACACCAAGACAGCGCTCTGAGCATGAAGTCATACTGCCCCTCGCTGTGCTCGCACTCATACACGCACACGCTCTCTTTTTCTTTCTTCCTGCGGCATTTCGGATCCTTCCATGCATGCAAAGTGCCCGGCACTGTCCCCAGGCAACAGGCACGAGGGGCATTTTGGGGTGTAGCAGTGTGGGTGTTGCAAGAGATGCTACTCCCTGCCCAGGGACACAACGGCACGGCGAGGGTTAAGCCCTGGTCACCGCAGGAGAAATGAGAGAGGAGAGCTCCGAGTCGGGTTCCAGTCGTCAGGAGAAATTAATTTCCCCCCCACGTTCCCCGCAGGGACAGCTCTGACAAGCGGTGACGTGTCTGCGGCGGCCGGCAGCGCAGCACGGACGGGGCAGAGGGGACATCGCCGCAGCCAGAGGCAACCGGCAGCGAGGGAGGAGGAGGAAAAGGAGGAAGAAGCTCAGCTCCCCTGGCCAGGCTGCACCCCTGTTAAGCCCGAGCCCACCCACACTGTAGGGTGCTGTGGCTGCAGCCCTGGGAGGGCCCCGAGGACCACCCCTGCTGCAGTGAAGGCAGAGCAGAAAGCCTGTGCCGGCAGCAGCATCACCAGCGAGAGGGAGGCAATGCTGGAGCACCAGAAATCCCAGGAGCATCCTCCTGGGCACGGCACAGAGCTGCAGACGTGGCTTCTTCTCTGCCTCTGTGCACGCAGGGCAGGAGCTGGGCTCTCCTCTGGGATGCACAAAGGCGCAGCCTCCCACCAAGGCAGGGAAGAATCTGACCCAGGATGATGTTCCCCTCTGCCCCAACCCCTTCCCCTCGCTCACACACAAACACACCATCCTTCAGCATTTACCAACAACCCATCGCAGACCTCCGCTGAGCGCCTGGCAGCATCAGCGACCGTCGACAACTACGTTTCCTTGTGGTTCAGGGTAATACTTTGCGTTTCTTTTTTCGGGCCTTGGAGCTTTATTTATTTATTTAGGAAGTCATTCATCATTAGCCCCAGCTTAGCTGCCTGACAGACTGGGAGTTCCTTGGGGCACAGACTGCATCTCATCTCCGCGCTCGCCACGCGCACGCCGACAGCGCTGGGTAAATAATCGTCCGTCAGCCTCATCTCACAGCATCCTCGGCACAGCGCGCCAGCCAGCCTCCGCAAGGGGAATAAACATGATCTTCTGCGAGAAAATAAGGCTAGAGAGAAAATCACCAACATCCCCCTCCCAAAGCACCCGCACCCCAAGCCTGGGAGCCAGGCAGATGGGTGACACCGGGATATTGCAATGTGCTCGAAGACCAGCGGGGAAGCACAGGTTAGCAAAGGAGCACACACTCGGCACCAAAACGCTTTGGCCTTTGGGACACTAGGTACACTGCCAGCTAAGACGACATAGGATTTAAAAAAAACACTAAAATCTTTTCTTCCTTTGTCACAAATGTTTTCAGCAGGTAGGGATTCCTGAATAAGTCTGAAGAAAAGGAATATATGCCCACTTCTGACCTACAGCACATGCACCAGGCTGCAGTTCCTGCATACACACACCATCCCTCACAAGGGACTTGACATTGTTCATAGCCATGTTGGTCACTAGCAACCTGCAGGTCTGTGTCCCTTTACATAAGTCCTTGCTCCGAAATTCTTGTGCTGGCAGGAGCGCTAACATCTCTCCCCATCACAGCCATCCCTTCCCTGACCTGGGCAAAGTGGCCATAATCATCATGGACCTTTTCTAAATCAGAGATATCAAGCACCACTCAAACAAAGCAGAGGAAAAAGGAAAGGGGAAAGGGGAAAGGGGAAAGGGGAAAGGGGAAAGGGGACAGGCAAAACAATGAACAAAACGCA
>NW_010550480.1:1662-6180 GCF_000687285.1 Phaethon lepturus | reverse complement strand
AGGGGAAAGGGGAAAGGAAAGGACCTCAACAAAGAGCCCCACCAAACAATAGCCACCACAAGCAAAGCTGCAACGGCATTTCTCATGTCTGGAGTCCACACTAAGAAAAAGCATTTTTCCATCCCAGATCAGTGCTCCACCTTCCTGGGGAGGAAAGACTTCCTAGACTGACATCTGTGTGTGTCGAACTAAGAATGTACAAGAAAAACACTTGAACAATGAGGAACCAAGCTTCTCTGGCTTGCAGCATGGCATGAAGATGACCTGTACTGGGAAGAGCCCGTCCAGATGGCATCTGTCCCTCCGAGCAGGCTAATCCCTCCAGCTTTGGCTTACTGCTCCCTTTACGTAGTAACTTGGGTGCCACCATGTTTTGCAACCTTCTCCACCCCCCAAACCACTCACCCCCTCCACCAGGCCTGCATGGGGACTCTCTTTGCCGTGAGCAGCAGGAGGGAGCAGCAGCCCCCTCCGATCCCAAAACCTTGTGGAAGCAGGGGGAACAAACCCCGTTTCTGGAGCTGACAACGCTGCTCCTCACTGACGGCAGCTCGGCTACTGACAGAAACCTGCCTGGCCTTCCTCCGGCTCCTGCGCAGACTTATGCTGCCTTCTGAGTGCAACGCAAGCTGCTTCCTCACAAAACAGGTGGTTACTACCAAAGAGTCTCATGCAAACCCTCTCCCGAGGATAAGCAGTGGGTGCCCAGCCTCAGCAGCTGGGCCAGGAGCGTGCAAGTCCAGTCGCTGCCCCACAGAGGTCCATCACTCCAGGGCAGGACTGCAGCCGAGTGATGCAACCAGCTCACCTCCTGCTGCTATGGGTTTGTGTTCAAGCAAAGTGTCTTTCACCAGCCTTCAGCCCAAGCAGAAGACAGAAAAGAGATGGAAAAAAAAGGGAAAAAAAAAATTAAAGTAAGAAAGTTAATTAGGAACATGGGGGTACTTTATCAGTTCCAGCTCAGGGCACTGGACCAGCGTAGGATGTCACCAGCCCTCTCGCAAGAACGACCTTCTCATTACAGGCAATTGCTGATCGATTGCCTCCATTTATTATCTCCATCCGTGCCTGGGCTCCTCGGAGCTCTCCATCAAACCTGATGCCGAGCACCCAGGCAGCTTGATGGGCCCCACGGGAGGGAGACAGTGGGACCCTCTTGGTGCTCTTACAGGAGCTCACCACGCAGAGCAGGCACCCCCCTGCCACCAGCATCACCCTGGGGAGGGAGGCACTAACACCCCCGGCTTTGCCCAGATTTTGCATGACTCCTTTTTTCCCCAGGTAGACACAGTCCCCAATACTGTAAGCTACAATAGAAAAAACCTCAGAAATCCCCAAATCACACACACGCACACCTCAGGCCAAAACCAAACAACAAAACTCTCTCCAAACACAACACCCTGGAGAATTTCAGTTAACCACTACAGATCCAGGCAAGGACCCTGCTCCCTCACACCCCACTGAACCCAGAGAGGCTCCTGTGGACTAACATGGAGCTGGTCTGGATATACACTAAGACAGAGGAAAACTTAATCCCCTGCTTATCATTTTTAGGGTATCCCATGGCCCAGAGATGCAGAGGGACCACCCCTGCTTCCTCACTCAGGAAGAGGCAATTAAACCCCAGAGGCTTGAACAGCTAAAGCCGACACATAGGCAAGCCAAAAGCCTTGGGAAACAAAAAAAGGAAAAAATGTATTTCCTTCCACGGCCTTTAAGTGACATGGCCACTCTTGTCTGCAAATCCCTGGGTAGCTGGACTGGGAGATGGCACAGGAGTTGCTGCGGTCCCTGTATGAGGATGGAGCCGCCTGCAAACACTCTGCTTATCAGCATAAAAACAAATGAGAGGAAATAAAAATAGGGAAGCAAACATGCAACATTTAGCCTAGTTACTACTTGGTGGAAAATGAAAATCATCGTGGCAACAGTGCAGCTGATGATATGTTTTGTTTCCTCATGCCCCATGAAAAAGGTACTGTCATGCTTTAATTAGGAAGGGTTAGAAGCAGCGTTGGAAACAGGAGGGCGAGTGCGGCTGCTCTGCGCAGCACAACCGTACCAGCAAATCCCCCAGCAAGCGTGGACGGGGCTCCTCAGCAGCAGTGAGAGGGATAGAGGCTCATCTCTCTTGCTCCACACCGCAGAGCCGGCTTCGCCGCCACGGCTTGCATCTTGCTGATTAGTGACCAGTAAGTAAAGTTAATCAAGGTTATTAGTAAGTGCTGTCTTCTCTGGGTTTTGTGGCAGGCTGCTCGGGAGCCCGGCACGGGAGGACGTTCATCCACTCTGCTTCACCCGACCTCTGCACATCGGGGACGCCCCACCCCACCGCGGGGACCCAGCACCGGCCAGCACACAGGGCAGCACGGCTCCCACAGCCACAGCCCATCAGCACCTCCGTACGTGTTTTTTCCACCCCAGGATCAAGCACGCTACAATCGAGACCAACACAAAGGCGGACTGCACCCCTTGGGTACGGAGGGCTCAGGGGTGCCATGCCCGGTCCCCCTCCCTCTCTAGTTCCCCGCCTTTTCCTTCAGTATCTCTCCCCCCACCATTTCCTTGCCAGGCACTCCAGCCCCGCCAGCCAACTCAGGGGGTTAAACTCCATAAAGAGGATTTGGTTTTGAGCTTGCAAGACAGAAGATGAGCAAATCCCTTCCCTTGCTCTGGCAGGAATCCTGTGTCTCAGACCCACCAGCCAGGGGAGATTAAGAAAAGAGGAGAGAAAGAAAAAAACCCCATCCATCACTCGCTGCCATGATCTCATCTGAATTTAAGAGCTAAGCTGAGAGGATGCTAGGTCACTACTGGTGGAGCCCTGCAGACCAGCAGACACCAGAGCAGACTGGACAGAGTCTTAGGCTGCACTGCTCAAGGTCAGCAACGGGACTAGGAAGCCGCATCCACGCTCCGTGCTTGCTTTCCCTCTGATTTAATTCTGGCCTGTCTGCCTAGGGAAGCCTCTGGCTCTTGTCACATCCTTGTAGAGAGCCCCATCTCTAGCAGGTGCCTTCAGGAGTTGCCTTAATGCACGGAATGAAGGCCCACAGAGCACACCAGCGCGTGGCAACGCCTGAGCAGTGCAAGCCAGGAACGCTCCTGAGCCGAGCCGCTCGGCCAGGCAGGGCTTTGCTGCAATTTCTACCTTCAATATGAGAAGCAAAATTAAGAGGCTGCTAGAAAAGCAGAAATTGGGAGTAACATCATCCTCGCGATACTCCAGCTCCTGCCTGACAGCCTCACCTCGCCGGCTTACTTCTATTAAATATGATTTTCCTCCCTTGCTGCTCTGAGCAGCTGCAGCAGCAGGGTCCTGCCGGGCTAACAGACATCCCACCCCAGAGGTAGCTGCGTTTCATTGGTTAAGATAAAGCAACCCATACACAGCCTGTCCATACCAGCGATGCATCAGAGGCGGCTTAAAACATTAATAAGCATTCGGAGATTGATAATATCCCTCCTACAGCAGGCTGTAGGAACGGAGCTTGAGAGAAGACCCTGGGGGAACCTACCCATCACCCAGGATTCAAAAAGCCTCCACCTGGTAGGCATGTCATTTTATATTTTACTTTAAACCAGCAAAAGGGGTTTTTTAACAAGCTGGTGAGATCACCTAAGTGTCTTTGTTACCAGTCAGTCGTCACAAAGATCAGGCAAAGAGGTTCTTCTGAGTAGGCTGGGTGTTTCCGTAATGCCGAACAGCACACGTGCACATGCACGCACGCCCCTGTGAGAAGCGGACAATGAATTAAACATGCAATAATATTTACTCGGCAGGTGAAGACCATCAGCATGCAACTGATGGTTGCTAAGCCTGGCCAGGGAGAAGGATGCTTTTTGTCCTCCATTTTCAGCAGGGCAGGAGGAGCACTACCTCATAGAAGCAGATTCTTTCACTCTTGATGAGTGAGGCTGCAGGAAGCTTTCCAGAGCCCACGACCCCTCTGCCCGCTCAGCCAGCAAGAGCGCTCGGTAATGACTTGTCCATCTTCTGAGGCACCGAGCCAAACAGGAACGGGTCCAACAACAAATCTCCCCTTCGGACGCGCAGAAGCCACCATATTGCAGAAAATGCTTTTATTCTCGCTGCACCATCTGGAGTCGCCGGGAAATGCAACTTTTTCTGCCCCCATCAATTACTGAAGGGAGAAATCTGCCATCCCCTAAAAGGCAAAGCTTTCCCCTTTCTCCCCGCACAAGGAGAGCGGAGATGGGCAAAATGGAGATGAGCCCACTCTGCAACACACTCGGGTTTTACACCCCCCCACCCCACCCTGAGCCCCCACACCCGGCTTTTGGGAGCCGACCCACAGCTTCCCCCATCCCGGCTCAGACCCGTCTGCACCGCTCAGGGGTTCCACCTTGCAGGAAAACAGAGTTTCTTGTGCTCAAATTTCCTAAAACAAGAGGAGATGAGAATCCCCCGTCCTCCCTCTTTCACCAGAAGCGGGGGACAGTGTGGTCGGTCTGGAGGAACCACACGGAACATTTCCCACGGGGCGGACATCGCCG
>NW_010550480.1:0-1374 GCF_000687285.1 Phaethon lepturus | reverse complement strand
GCTGCATCCGGCGCATCAGCCAGTTGTGCAGCACCTTACACCGGCCGCGCGGCGCGAGGGCAAACCCGCTGCAGGTGCACGGGCGGCCCCAGCACGGGGGAGCCCACAGGGAAGAAAATAAGGGGTGGGGGGAACCCCAAACACCTCTTGCTGAAAAAAAGCGTTAAGAAGCATCTTAAATCTCTCAAATTTAGGCCCATTCGCTGGCCTGAATTAAAGCCCAGACCCTGAAGGCGATACCCGATGGCCAGGGTGGCTCCCGTCTTGGAGGGGTTGCTGTTTCCAGTAACAAGGACACCAATTAAAAGCTTTTAACGATGGAAGCCCAGGACCTCGCTAAGCCCTGAGCAGCCTTCGCCCAGCACTCTCTCTGTTAATAACCTGGTGCCGTGGCCGAACGATGGGTGCTGGGCTGCCTTAAATATTTATGACAATCGTAGATCGCTTCTTTCCTCTCCTTAACGATCGCCCCGCACGCGAGTCCGTTAGCGCCTGTCACTGCTCGGGCAGAAAGGACTGGTCTCCTCCGGGCGCACCTCCGAGAGCATCGGCACGTCTCGGGCGCAGCAAGGCAGGGTGCCAGGGAGGGATTTTATTTGGTTTTTAAAGCCTCCCCCCAACCCTTTCCCACTACAGCCTCAGCTCGGGTTCTCTCGTTAATCTAATTGTTCTCCTAATGAAGATCTGCAATTCCTCAAACATTAATTACAAACGGCAGCAGCAGCAGCTGTGGAACAAGAGCTCCCCGTTCCTAATAATATGCTTCGCACTTTTGCCTGCCACAGCTCAATTTAGCTTTGCGTGATTTGGCTAGTGGGAGATAAATAAAATTCCAGCTACGGGGCTCTGCAGACAACCCCAGGAGGAGGCAACGCTCTCCTCGTGCCCAAGGTGCTTGGGAGCACTGTAGGGCCTTGGCCGACTGCTAAAAAACCCCGTTTTTATTCCACCTGCAGCTCCAGCCCCTGGCCCGGGGCTGTGCCTCCATCATGGCACCATCTCCATCAGACATGGCTTTTAGCAGGTGTAAAGAGCTCCACGAACAGCCGGACCCGCGCCAGCTGGACGCAAAGGAGAGGTGCTACACCCGCGGTCCCCATCCGTACACCAAGCACTATGGTTGCGCAAATAAACCAGCCGGAAAGCGAGAGCACGCAAACTCCAGCGGGATGGGCTCAGGCGGTGGGGAGCGAGACAGGGGACGGAGGCAGAGAGAAGGGGGAGAGCGGCTGGATGGAGGGCGAAGCTCAAGACGTTATTTGTGTCACTATGGTGAAATGGAAAAATAAATGAACGGGAAGGTTCGTGGTGACGGTGAAAGTTGAGTATGACGGCAGGCCTGGAGGGAAACGCTCGCGCACGCACCCCCCCGCT
>NW_010550479.1:16555-16965 GCF_000687285.1 Phaethon lepturus | reverse complement strand
GTTTGTAAAAAAAAAAAATAATAAAAAATTAATATAACAACCCCTAAGGAAAAAAAAAAAAATAGAAAAAAAGAGTAATTCCAAGATCTTGTTCTTTTTAATTGTTTCATACAAAGATTTCTCCATTAAACTTGTACATAGCAAAAGGATTAATAAATTAGTTTACTGGTTTGTAAAAAAAAAAAATAATAAAAAATTAATATAACAACCCCTAAGGAAAAAAAAAAAAATAGAAAAAAAGAGTAATTCCAAGATCTTGTTCTTTTTAATTGTTTCATACAAAGATTTCTCCATTAAACTTGTACATAGCAAAAGGATTAATAAATTAGTTTACTGTTTCTACGATATTATTGCGACTGGCGCCCGTAACTTGGGTCAAGGCTTGCAGAGGGGTCCCTGCTGCCCCCCGC
>NW_010550479.1:16122-16444 GCF_000687285.1 Phaethon lepturus | reverse complement strand
TAGGGGGGGAAAAAAAAAAGGAGATTTTTGTACATTTGCTTCTTGCCAGAGCGGGGGCTTTTCAGGTGGTAGAAATCCCCCCCTTGCGTCTTGCAGAGCTGCGGGGGGGCTGGTCCTGTTGCTCACATGCCCCACAGCCAGAAAGAGGATGGATCAGGGTTTTTTGGGGGGAAAAAAGGAGATTTTAGGGTTTAAAAGGGGAATTTGCCCAGCTCCATTGCACCCAAAACCCTTTCCCATAGGGATAAGGAGGACTCTGGTGCCCACAGTCCCCTCCCCGGAAATCTGGGGGTCACCTCTCTTAAGAACCCCCCAGGATTTG
>NW_010550479.1:11249-16030 GCF_000687285.1 Phaethon lepturus | reverse complement strand
CCGCCAGCCATGCCATGGGACGGCCCCAGTTGGCTCCCAGTTTGCAAACTGGGGTAAAGCTGGGGATGAACCAGCTCCAGGCAGAGGTGAATTCTGCCGCCTTTTTTTTTTTTTGTGCCAAATAGAAAGGAACAGGGGTTGGCAGTTACACAAACTGACTGGGCGAAGGCTTTGGCCAGCTGGGGCCGGAGGTACGGGGCCCGCTGTGGCCCTGCAGGAATTGGAGGAATCGCAATGACATTTTTTAATAGTTATTTTTTTCCCTCGCCCCTTCTCCTTTCCCATGCGGGGGGGCATCGCTCCCCTCCGGCCCCGTTCAGCCCCCTTTGCCCTCCATCCCTGACCCCTTCCCCTCTGCTTTTCCAGTCCCTCTTTCACCTCAACGTGCGTAAAAACAGATGTAAAATTATCCAGGGTTGGGGGGTTTTTTTGTTGGTTTTTTTTAGGTTTTTTTTTTTTTCATCAAAAGGCAACTTCTCAGCTCAACGTTCCACTCTCAGCAAGGGAGGGCTCTGGGAAAAGACTTTGCAGAGTCCCCCCCCAGTTAAAAACCCGCTGGGTTTAGCACATATTAAACCCTCCCTAGAGCTTTCAGGTTAAAAACTTGATGAATCGGGGTTTTTTTGGGGGGGGAAAAAAAAAATCATTAAAAAAAAAATAGGAAGCGCAACAGGGGAGGGAGCAGCTCCCAGCGCCGGGCAGACACTGCTATCTAGTGGTGCCAGGAACAGCTGTGCCGAGGGGCTCCCCGAGCTGCACGGGGGACAAAACCCATCTCCACGCCCGGGGTGCCCCCAGCTCCATACTGGGGGACACAGGGGTCCCCAGGGGACGTGGGGGCCCCCCCATGCCACGGGCTACAAGGACAAGGCAGAGCCAGCGAGCTACCAGGCAACTTTTCTTTTTATTTCTTATAAAATATATTTCATATTGCTGCTGTAAAAATTACATTTCACATTTTTATTTTATCCCCCCCCCCCCCCTCCCCCTTTTTTTTCTCCTTTTTAATTTTTTTTTAAACCAATAAAAATAATACTTGGAAGACAGCTGACAAAAGCTCCAACAAGACAGAAAATTCACTGACAGGGCATTGTCCCCGCTCGGCCGGGCAGCCGGTGGCCCCACGGGGGCACAGCAACGGTGACAATGTGTCCCCAACCCCTTCCCCGCTCCTCCAAACCCCCCCGTGACACCTCCGCGATGGCATCGGGGCACCGAGTGACAAGGTGGGGTCATACTGCGCTGAACCGACTCACTTTGCCTTTCGGGGTACATCTACTACCCCGCACATGCACCAGCAGTGGGGTGCAGATGGGGAGCAGTCTCTAATTAATTAGCGCCTAATTAAGAGGTTCCTATATTACATACATATGCACGCGCCAGGAAACAGCCAGATGGATGAGGGAAAAATCTTCAAGCTGGATTTAGAGGTCAGGGTTACCCGCGGTTGGGGCCAAAGAGGAGTTTTCTTGAGACCAGCAAGACTCAAGTGTCAGGAGGAAAATTCCAAGTCAGGAGGTGGCTGGAAATGAGTTAAAAAAAGTAATAGGAAAGGGAAATAATAGGGAAAGGACAAAAAAAAAAAAAATCCAATGTCAACCGACCCAATAGACACAGTGGAAGCCTGCTGTCATTTCTGCAAAAATACGAGAAGGTTTTTCTGTTTTAAGTGTAAAAATTCCAAAATACTCCCAAACCAAAAGGGGGAAAAACCCCCAAAAACCAAAAAACCAACCCACCCTGCACCAGTTTCTCCAGTAAAAACAAAAAGCCAACAGAAAAGAGCCACGAGCATAAGGACAATTCTGTCCTGTTAAGTCCGTACCGCAATAGCCCTGGGAAAAGCAGCTGGAGGCACCCCCCACCCCTCCCGAGCCCCCAACACTGATATAAAAAACTCCTACGCAAGATAATCCCTGCCGGGCAGTAAGTGCTACGCGCTGCGGGAGGAGGAGGAGGCACTGCAAGGGCTGGGGGGCAGCGGGGGGGGTCCCGCCAGCCCCCCATCCCACCCAGACACGCTGCACGCCTGCTTGTTCCAAAGCCATCGACACCTTTTTCTTCCTTTTTATGTATTTTCCTTTTTTTTTTTTTTTTAATCTTTAAGAGAAAAGCAGAAAGTTATTTTTGCTTTATTTTTCAGACAGCTGAGCTCCTGCCAGTGAAAAACCTGATCTCTGAGGCAGATCTGTGCTGGGAAGGGCTGGGGGTGCCCGACGCTATACCCCAAATTCGGGGGATGCCGCACCTTGATGCCAACCCCAGATGGCTTGGTTTGACAATTCCTGAGTGACTGAGCTGGGAGCCGCGGGAGCTGAGCTGTGTCCAGCCAGTGCCAGCGTGGATCCGGCTCTGCCCGACGCTGTTTGGGGCAGAAAGGGCATAAAAAGCAAGAAGTAAAATCTCTGGTCCTGCCTGGGTCTCTCTGAGCCGTGGGGACAAAGGCACAAGGTCTGAGGAAAGCACAAATTCACCCTTTTAAAATTTTTTTTGCATCCTTCCATGATCTGGGTGCTGCTTCAAGCCCCATTTGTAAAAAATATTTGGAAAATGAAAATGCAGCGAGGTGCTGTGTGGGACTTCCCAAAGTGCCAACTTGCTTCCAGAGAGCCACTTGCATCTCCAGCATCACCGAAAACCTGCCCGCACCCCGGCGTTGCGGGGCCCTTCCCCGAAAGGGAACATGCCGAGCTCCGCGAGGCGACGCAGGATGGGAAATGCTGACTCGGCCGTTCAACCCCTGGAGATCAGACAGCAGCAAAGACGTGGGGACTTTTTTTATATTGAAAAAAAAACTTATTTTTTGAGTAGTGCAACAAGCCCACCACACAATTGTTACAGGGGCTGTGGATGCAGAGCACCAACCTGCAACGCGCTTTGGAAAGTCATTTTTGCAATAAAATGCTCAACCTGGGAACCTGCAAAAAGTCTCCGACGCCAGCGGGAGGGGAAAAGGCTTTTCCTGACATTTTGCTCCTAACACCACGCTCCGGCAGGGACAGGAGCCTGAGCGAGCAGCTCTCAAGGAGCAAAACCTCTTCTCCTCCCTGGGATTTGAGCTGGACCTGCCCAGACCCACCCTGGGGACATAACCCCATGGGGTCGCACCCTGCCTGGGGAGTTTTGCTCCTGCTTTCCAATGGCCAAATTTTGCATCTGCCAGTTGGATAGCGGAAAAGAGATCAGGTTGTGAAGTGATAGACTGGTTTTATGTACAAAATTACAAACAAACAAAAACAAAAAACCCCAAACACGTTGACAAGCACCAGTAACACCTATATATGTACCTCAACCTGCATCGCCTGCCCACCCGATCCCTTCAACAACGGGGCTTGCGTCGACCCGGGAGCAATATCGGACACTCCCAGCCACTTGATTCAATTTTGTAAGGAAAGCTGAGACTCAGCGTGGGGTCCTTAAAAACACCCTGGGCCCCAGCTGCATGCAGGGATTGCTCTCGGCTCGATGGCTGTGGGTTATGGACTACGATTACCAGAAACGTAGCAAAAAAATAATACAAATCCAAATGCCTGCCCCAGTGAGGGGAGAAAGCCGAGGGGGCAATCCGGCTTCCCGGCCACACGCATCCCCGCTGGACACCAAGTGCAAGGCCCCGCCAGCGATGCTGGTGTAGGTGGGACAGCCGTGACAGTGACAGGAAACCAGCAGCAATTTGGGTTGGGTAAATGGATATTTTAAAGGAAAACTGACTCCCGTCAGGCTCAATGGGATTCAAAAGCAAATATTGAAGTGTTTCAGTGAATTGGGGCCATACGGTGATGAGGGAAAGCCCCTCCCAGCTGCCTTTGCTGGTGGAATCATTACGTAAAAAAATAAAAATTGTTCAGCCTAGTTTTGAAAGACACGGCGAGGGCCACAACATAGGTTTTCACGAAGCTAAGTAGACTTATGAAGCCTAAAACGAGAAGGAACACCAGGTTTTACCTTAAAAATTCTCATTGTTTTCCTGATTAAGGTGTTTTGAGTGGGGTTTTTTCCCCCCCAAACGCTTCCAAAACCGACGCACTGGAACCAACCGGAGTCACGCGCAGGCTCAAGCTACTGGCGTGACGCGATGCGAGCAAAGACAACATTCACGTGGGGAGAGAAACCTCCGCCCCAAGAACCGCTCCAGCCTTGCTTGCAGCAACCCAACAGCGTTTCTTTTTTAAAGCTATTGGTGTTACCGGTCCCCTCCCTTTAAAGGATACAAGGGATTTGCACTTTCTAGGTAGTCAAAGGACACAGGAAGCTGCCTCAAGGCCTCACCCCAGCCACGCTGCAACAGATTTTAGGGCTGATCTGGGAAATGCAGGAAGCTCTTTGGTCCTCAGATCACCTACAATCTTCCCTGAAGCCTGAGGGACCGGCTTCCTGCCCTCCCAGCCCCAGCTTTTACTGTACAAAGGGAGATATTCTTTAGGTTTAAAAAAAGTTGGAAAAAGTTTTTTTAAAAAAAAAAAACAAAACAAACAACAGAGCAAAAACCCAGCAGATGTACAATATACAGAAGGAGGAATTTACACGCAGCTCTGGAGGCGTCTTCTGGGGTGGCAGGAGGTACCTCCAAGGTCCCTGGTTGCAGCAGTGAGGGACTCCGGTGCCCCCCGGGCAGGAGCAGGGGAGGGACGCGGCACCGCGGTGCTGCGCTCAGTCCAGGAAGCGCTGGCAGGCTTTTTTCCACCGGCAGGCTGTACACCACTGATCCCGGTGCTCGATGCCATAAACCTTACGGCACTTTTTGGCTTCACCGCGGACTTTCCTGCAAAAGGGGAAGAGAA
>NW_010550479.1:7191-11230 GCF_000687285.1 Phaethon lepturus | reverse complement strand
ACTTGTTGCCGAACTCTGGTCACATATTTAAGGGTACGGCTCTGTAACCACAGCCGAGCATCGTGCTGCATCGCAGCAGAGATGCAGGAGGGCACCCCTTTTTCTGACGGGCTCCACCTCAGCTCCCCTCTGGCCAGCAGGACCCTCACCTGGTGCCGATGGACACCCTGGGTGGCGAGGCGACGATCAGGTGGGACTTGAGCATTGGCGTTGGTGGCTGGGGTTCGCTGAAGCTGAGCGACCGGCTCCGCACCTGCAGGAAATCGGGTGTCAAAGGGCATGCGGGATGATGCAGTCCCTGTCCTGTGGGGTCTCCGGGGTGCTGAGACGCAGGGGTGGGACACACAGGTGCCCCCAGCCCACAACGTTTAAAGTGGGGAGTGAGAATGCAGAGCCGAGGTCCCCTTAGCTCCCAGCCCAACCTGCACACCAAAAGGATGAAGGGGAAACGAATGCAGGACTCACCGGTGACAGGGACGGGAGAGTTGAGGTGGCAGTGGCCCAGCTGATGCTGGTGAAGATGTGGGGGGACACTGGAATTTGGATTGATGGCAATGCCTGTGGGGGAAAAGAGGGGTCGGCGTTAGCCCTGGGGGCCCTCTGTTCCCACGTGTGCTGCCCCACAGGCATTCAGCTCCCTGCAAAGACCAGCCTGGAGTACCCACAAACTGGGAGCACTGGGGGTGGGATGGAAATCCCTGTGCAACCACTCCTCCAGCACTGGATCCCGCTCACATGGGGCACGATAAATGCGCCGTGTCACCCTTCGCCGGGGCACAGCAGCTTCTTCACTCCTGCAATTGCTTTAGGTTGCAATGCCAAGCCACATGCACCATCCTGGTCTATATCTATATATTTTTGTGCCTATTTATGTAGGCTTTCTGCTTTTAGATGATGTCGCATCCATTCCCTGGGATGGGAACGGATATGCATGCAGCTTATGGATCTATATATCCTGCCCCTGCACCAGCTTGCAGCTCCAGAATAGCACTCAGCTCTCAAGCGGCCCCCTGGGACAAGGGCTACTGGCCCAGAGTGCCCACAGGGCCACCGCTCCAGGTCCCCAGGTTTCCTGTGCCTCAAAAGCCTGTGCCCTGGTGAGCGTGCAAGCGGAGTCGTGCAGGATCCGGCGCGGCTGCATTCCAGCCCCACGTTATCTACCAACAGAAGGGTGTGTTGCATACCAGCACCCGGTAATTGCAGGGGAGCAGAGGCTGTCAGCTCCCCGCCGGCCCAGGAATGACTGTGGCAGAAGCACACGAGCCCCTTACTCAGGTGTTAACGAAGCCGGTGGCTCAAGTGCTGAAGGGCTACACCAGCACCAAAGCCCCTCTGTGCTGCAGGGGTGACAACAAAACGTCCCTGCTGCAGCGACGACTTGCGAAGCAAACCAGATCATGACCTTCGGCGAGATTTCGGAAGGTGACCCATCCCTGGGAGATGCCACCAGCTCACCTGGTAGGCGTGATCAGCCTGGATGTGCCAGAAGGAGCTGGGGGCAGACTGGCTCAGGGCACTGCTGGCCAGGGCAGGCTCCAGCGCCTGCTGCTCCACCAGCAACGCCTCCGGCTTTGCCAGGGCTTGCTGGATGATGATGGGAGCGGACACAGATGTGGGGCTGGCGGCGGTGATGGCCACCTCTGGTGCCGGCTCTTCCTTCACCTGCACTTCAGTGTAGTAGAAATCCTCCTCCCTCTTCCGCTGGTCGGAGTCTGCGCCGTCCCTGACAGGGAGAAAAGGGGGATAGCGGTGAAAAGGCGGTCCTGTTTCCATCAAGGTGAGCAGCACCCAACTTCCCCCAGGGAGAGTGATCTCGCCCTCCTGGGCAGAGCAGTTCTGCTCCCAGCTCCAAAAGCATCACGTTGGCTGCGATCAGCAACAGCCACTGCCTCTGCAGCGGTACTTTGCGCTTCCAAGGAAGATCAATACCTCTTTCAGGGCCTTTAAAAACGCTGGCACATTGACCGGGCACCACTGAAAATCCCCTGCTCCTTTCTAATCAAGTTCATTTAGCACAGCTGTGACCGAAGCCCTGCGGTTCACCCAGCAGGAAACAGCCTCTGAAGTCTTTTTTGTTATTTTTCCCAGTGTGTTTATCCGGCACTGGATGGCAGTCCAGCACTATCCACTGCACCACGGCCCTTCTGTCCTCGCCCTTCCCAGAGCATTCACGTTTGCAAGGGAGGAGGATAAAAACAGATACCAGAAAACGTGGACAAAAGCACAAGAAAACTGAGGTTGGGGTGAGAAGTGCAATGGGGCCACAGGAGGCAAGCACAGCAAAGCTGATCCCCACACCCACACCCTCACCACTTTGCATTTTGGGGGGAATTCACATGAGATAACGACAAAGCAAAGCAAGTTGCCAAAAGAGCGGCCACTGCTGGGCTGGCATGTGGGTGCCCGTGCCGGTGCCGACGGCTGAGCTGGAGCCAGCCGCCACTGCAGCAGCAGGCATGCCTTTCAGGCTGCCAGCCCTTGTGAAACCCAGCTGGGCTGGTGCTTTTCTGCCTCTGCCCAGGAGCCCAGGGCTCACATGTAACCTGAAATCTCCTCAGTGCAAAATGCACAGCTGAGCTGGGCAGTCCCGAAGCCCAAATGGGGCTCCTGTGCCTCCCAGGAAGCCCTGGGCTCCCTGAAGGTGGGGGACATAAAACAGTGGCTTTCGTGACCTGGACTGCTTGGCTGAGAACTGCCAAGCTCAGTGCACAGAGGCCAGTTATCTCTGATACTGTGGATATTTGCTGCAGGAATTACACAGCAGCAGTAGCGGGGGCATGTGGATTTGGTGGTTAGGGCAGGGACTGAGGAGGTAAAATCTTCACCTTACCCGAGGTGCTGGGTCTTGACGTGCCGCTTGATGCCGACGATGGAGCGCAGGACTTTGCCGCAGCTTGGCCACAGGCACTTGTACATCACTTTCACAGAGTTCTGGCAGAGATATGGCTCATGTTACCCCTTGCCCGGTGGCAGCGTCCCCTCCACGGGATGCCGTCTCAGCTCCAACCACCCCACCGGTGCTGGGACCCCCCGCTGCACGGCAGCAATACCTTTCTCTTGCGTGGAGCGGGTTCATCGAGGAGAAAGGGGTCAGAGTCAGTGTCGAAGCCATCATCCACCTGGGGGGAGCTCAGGGCCTCGCTGGAGTACTTGGGGCTGCCTGCAGGGTGAGGGGGCGAAGGGGTGGAGATGTCGCTGCCCCCGCTCCAGTGCCCGCTGGTGGTGCTGCTGCCGCTGTCCGAGACATCGCCGCTCTCCTTCCAGGGATCGCACGCCACCCGTGAGGCTGCGGGGAAGGGACATGTGCTGCCACTGCCAGCTCGGGGCCAACTGGACCCCCCGGGGCAGAGACCAGCCCTGAGGCTGGATAACCCACAACAGTTTGCCTCTCTTTATTTATTTAAAAAAAAAACACTTGGCAAGGTGAAGCCTTTGCACCTTAGCTCAGTGCCAGCTCCCAATTATTGGTCACTTACCCGTTTTTTCCCCCTCCCCATCCTCCTTGGCATCAGTGCAATCCCGTGGGCACAGCTGGCACACGGCGAGCAGCCAGCACCGGGACACACACATTTCCCACGGCTCCGGGTGGCTATTTTTATCCCTCCGCCTGCATTTGACTCCTCGGGAATGAAACTGCCTCTAAAAAAAGGAGTGACCAGGCGGTGCTCCCCGGCCCGGGACTCCTGCACGGGGCTCCCCGGCCCCCCGGGATGGCTGCAGAGCGCAGGGTTACCCCCACTGCACTGCCAGGAGCGTCCCAGCTTGCTTGGCCCCAAGCAGCAATGGCACCCATGGGCTCCACCATGACGCTGGTGCTGCTCCCCGGCCACCTCCAGCCCAGCATGGTCCCTGTCCTGGCAGCTATTTGGCACCCAGCAAAGCACCTCTGCAGCGAGCAAGAGCCCTGGCACTGAAATCCAAAGGGCACAGCACATTTCTCCAAATCTCCTTTTGTTTCAGCTGTCGTTTAACAAATATATATGAATATTTTAAATGCATACTCACAGGGGATGCCGCTCTCACCGGTGGGAGGGCTCTG
>NW_010550479.1:1408-7130 GCF_000687285.1 Phaethon lepturus | reverse complement strand
CCAGAGGGGGAGTCCACTCTCACCGGTGGGAGGTCTCTGCACTATGGGGCTGCAGGAAAGGCTCGTCAGCACCATGGCTGCCACCATCTCATCCATCTCCACAGCAGCGTCGGCTTTCCTGCACCATGAGGGGAGAGATGTGAAACACGCGGAGGAAAAAGCAGAGAAACAGCCCGGGTACAACCCGGGGAGTCACTGGGCACCCAAAGGGCAGCACAACCTGCAGCAGCAGTGCAGGCTCCCCCCCTACTGCCTCCCGCCATAAACTTTTAGCCCTGACTGAAGAGTAATGGACACTCATGTACGGATGGCCTGAACTAAAAAAAAAAAAAAAAAAAAAAATCCCCTTAATCCTAAATTTAACCATCCTCTGGATAATCCTGTGCTAGTAAGGCGGATATATCCCCAGCATCACCGCTCTCTCCATTGGTGTAGAACCAAGCGCGGGTGCTGCCAGAGCCGCCGAGAGCCCCTCTCCCACCTGAGTGGGACACCCCCAGCCAAAGGCACAAACCTCTTCGGTACATCGATATTGCTGGATACGGATCTTTGCAGCACTTCGGCAGGGCCAGGACCGACGGCTGTGGGCAGGGAGGTAGGCTGGAGCACAGCCGGACGCACGTCCTGTGCCCTCCAGCACGCCTGCAAACCCTGCTCCGGCAGCAGCACCTTCACCTTGTCGCTCAGCGGGTTGTGCTGCTCCACGAGGCCAGCGCACTCCTGCCCGTTGTAAGTGACCAGGACCTGAAAAGGGCACGAGGGGCGGTTTGTGGGTGCCACCCACCGCCCCGCTGCTCCCGGGGGATGTCCTGCTGCAGCACAAGCAAGCCTTTGCCTGCCATAGGATCCCCCCTCCTCCTCCTCCCACAGCGGAGGGGGCCACAGAGGGCTTTAGAACGAAGGCATAGCCTGTCCTGAAGGGCTTGGACTTCAGACTGCTATCACAGCAAACCAAAGGGGTGGACAGGGTTCATCCCAACCCCACCACCAAGAGATCTGCTCTTCCCGGACACACGCTCCCCGACTCTGGCAATCCCAAGTTGAGGCATTTTCTGAGCCAGTATCAGCCGCCTCTCTGAGTGTCATGACTTTGGGTGGATTTTGATCTGATGAAAATGTCTGCTTTGGCTTTGTTCTCACACCATCCTACTGCAAGGACTCCCACAATTATTACACACCCTGGCAAAGTACATAGATAAAAGGATTAAAAGCTAGAGGGCGACGGGGTAATGGTGGTTTCCCAGGTGAAGTGGTCCTGAAGGGATCCAAAGGATCCAAAACCTTGTTTCCTCCAGTCCCAGCTCCTTTGAGCAGGGGAAGGAGATATGCAAACCTCACCTCCTCCTTCACTGCGTCCCAAACTCCTTCTGATGGGCAGTTTTCCACCACTACCACCCATGAGCCTATTTCTGTTAATGGAAATGTATCTGTGTCAAAAGACGCTACATGTGTCTCCAGCTATTTATAGGAACAGGAACATCTCTTTATGGAAGCACCACAGGTGCCACACCAAGAAGCCGATACGGGATGGACACGTGCACCAATACCCTGACCAGGGAGAAACCTGCGAGACCATCTCAGGTGGGACCTCCAGCAGCAACACCGCGGTGGAAAAAGCCACCCACAGCACCACCAGGGCTAAGGGAATCAGTGCAGGGATGGGGACACAGAGCAAACTGACCCCATTTTCTGAAAACAAGGAGCAAGTCTTCCCCGTGAATCACATGGGCTGTCCCCCAGAAGACCACGCATGGCACGAGGAGCCAACGTCTCCTTCGGTTTTGCACAGCCAGCGGCATAGGTCCCGGCAGTTGCTGGGAGGTGAAGGCACCCCATCACTACTTTTATGCCATTGCCAGCAGCAAAGCAAGCAAGCAAAATCCTCCATGGCGGAGCACGTAGGAGAAAACAACTCTCACTGTCCCATGGTTAATAAACACAGGGCAGGAGCAGCCAGAAAACCGAACAGAGACCTTATTTACACTCTATTTCACAAGCTTTGCCCAGAAAAGGTTTTACAGTTCTGCAGGTAGCAGCCAAGAAACAAGTTCTATGTCAGCAGCCCACGGCTCCCCTCGGACAGTACTCCTTAGCCAGGCATTAATGGGAACCATTCTGGTGGGATCGAGAACGAGAGCTGTTCCTCGCCCCTGGCAGCATCCTGGCCAAGGCACAGCCCTCCTAAGCATCAGGAGCTCGGGGCACAAGAAATGGCAGGGTCCAGCAGGACTAGATATCCCTTCTGAACAAGCCATCGCACCTTACTCTTCTCTAAGAGGTTCTTCACCACTTATGTCCACACCCTCGACCCTCAACCCTGCAGCAAAAAGCTGCTGCAGAATGAGCTCCAAGGCCTGAGCCATGAGGCTCATTGCCACTGTGGCTAAGCTGGGGGGCTCCCTGCCACTTGCCTTCAGGTGCTAATGTGCATTATGGGGAGGGAGGACAAGTTCATGGAAGAAAAAGTCCACTGGGAGCCACTAGATGTGGAGAAACCATCTCTCTCAGCTGCAGACAGTCAAGGAACACTGGAGGCAAGTGTCAGGTCTTCTCATCATCTTCTCTGGAGACCCACTTTTGGCTAAGATTGGAGACATCTCCTGGAGGGGATGGATCTCCGCTTGAGCTGGTACAGTCCAAACCCATGAGGCACGGCCAGGGCCAAGTGCACTAAACATCAACAGCCACTAATGACCCTCAGTAATTACAGATCCCCACTGCACCTTACATTGGGAGAGTTTTCTCCCCCACTGGAGTGCAACCCACCAGCCAAGGACACCAAGAGCCTCCTTACGTACTTGCTGCCCGGCGTGGAGCTGCCGGCGGCCGGGGCTGGGAAACCTGGGTGCCTGGCTGCTCTCCTCTGCTGCCAGCGCGCAGGATCCTTCCTCTCGTGGCACCACGTGGGCAGACACCCGGCCAAGGTCGGTCTGCAAGCCGGGGATCTGGGTGGCCACCAGCACCCCCTCGGCCAAGGCGCTGGGGGCAGAGACACGGGTGCCTAACAGGGAGCGCTTCCCCAGGCGCCTGGACAGCACGCTCGCCATCTCGGACACGCTGCGGAAGAGAAAGACACAGGGATGTTACCTTCAGTGCGGGACCATGACTTTCAGCTGGTGTCAAGAAAGCAGCTCTCCACCGCTCCAGCATCCCCAGGCACCAAGACCCCTTGGGGACGTGGGGACAGTGGTGTGCCTGAGCTCCCCCCACCCTGCAGCTCCTGCTTTCATGGTCATTTCTAAACCCCTCTGGAAAAAAAAAAAAGGGATGAGCCAGCCCGAAGGAAACCCCATGGATGCAGTCAGGACAGCCCTTGGAGCCCACAGCCCCCTCTCAAGCTGCCACTGGCACACGTTCCCCAGGCCATCACAGCTACTCCCACCCATCATGCTGAAACCTGCTGTCGATGCTCTTCAACCTCGACCTCTAGACTTGAGCCCGTGCCCAGTGCAGTCCTGTAACTCCTCTGCCCGCATCCTGGCAGAGGAGGAAAGCTCTCTGGCAGCGAAAGCCAGAACCCCTTCTCAGCCTGCACCCCGATACTCCCCTTTTTGGGACCTCTCGTGCTTTTGGGAGAGGTTTCTCCAAGATCACAGCTTGTGCTCAGCACTCCCAAGGGGGGTCTGGTAGCAAAACAGGAGCATCCTCCTGCCTTGCTTTCTTAGAAAAGGAAGAATTTGGAGAATTTTTATCCTAAGCTGTTTCTCTGTAACTCTTTTCAACCTATTTTTGCCCCTCAAAGAGCTTCCTTCTCCTCCGACATAGGTTTTCCTGGTGTTGGTGTGGCTCTGCTAGCAAGCCTACCCAGAGAGCAGCTTGCCTGGCTTATTTGCTTGGGTTTATAGATTTTACTGCTGTTTTAAAAGAAACAAGGGTTTACAGGTTGCCTTATAAGCAAGGGACACTCAGGCACGGGGACAGATGATGCACCCAGCTCCGATGAATCTGACAGCTCCAGCAGTGCTCGCTCTCTTCCTCCACCCCATCCTCCTCCCAAAGCCTCCTCTGCTGCAACACCCTCTCAGAGGAGCACGGGAAGCGAGGATGCACACCGTGGCGAGGTCGAGGGGTGACAGAGCCTGGGGTTCGGGAGCAAGGAGAGAAGGCAAGAGGCTTGGTGCAGCCCTGTGTCTCAGGATGCACTGAAAAAGCTACGTGCTTTCGCACCACCAAGAAACCTGTCGCCTTTGCCAGCAAGCATCATCCAGGTAGCCGGGGGCTGCGCGTGTTTGCTGGGTGTCTGGGTTGCAGCGTAACCTGGGCCACAGAGAGTCCAAGTACGAGGACCTGCTGCTTGTGCAAGAGAGAGGATTAACCCTGAGCAGCCGGGCACTTGTGCCCTGACACTCCCCTGCTCGCACAGGGTCGCTGCAAGAGATGCTCAGTTCCCCGTCACGAAACAGCAGCATTTTAATGGCTTTTTTTTTTTTTTTAAATCTGATTTACGCAGCGCTGTCTTGCACACTATCTCGGATGAGAAAAGTTTTCTGAGGAAGGGAAGGGGAGCTTGCTGCTCCTCTCAACCTCCGACCATCCCGGGAAGGGTTACTCCAAACCACGTCCCGCTTCAAAGGACACCCAAGATTTACAAGCGGTTTTATGAATAACTGGACGCACTCGGCTGGCTTTGTCCTCCCCCAAAATCTGGCTGTCCCAGAGTAGAAAATTAATAGCTATTTAGGAGCCGTAACGAACAGAGCAGGAAGCACAGGATAGGGTGCAAAATGGATAGTGCCGGGGAGAGCACCACGTGCCAGGGCTGCCTGTCCCACAGCACACGGGGACTTCACCGCCGTCGCCGCCTTCCCTCCGGAGCACGATCAAAGAGGCCGCGGTGGCTGGCTAAGCGGAGCCACTCCCCGGGTTTCCCTCCTATCTCGCCCTGCCCGAGGAACACCTCGGACTTTGCAGCACATGGGCATCACTGGGGGACGTTCTGGAGCCCGCTCTGTCTGATAATGTCTTTTTTCCCACAGTGCAACATGTTTTCTGATGAACAGAAGTGACCTGGCCAAGCAGCTCTGCTCCCAAATCTCCTATACACCCACACGAGACTTTCTCATCTAAAAAGGAGACCGAAAGGGCTGGTGGGGGGGAGACACAGTGGTTTGCCTCAAATCCCAGAGCGAACCTGTGGCAAAGCCCCTCTACCTCACCACAGGAATTAACCACCAGACCACGTTTCCTCCTGCATCGCCTTAAAACCTCGCTCTCAGATATCCCGGGCACCGGGGTTTGGGAACTGCCCCTTCAAGGACTCAGGGAGTCGGTGTGGCAACGTCAGTGCTGCCACCACGTAAAGAACGATGCCGAATCTCCACCGCCTCCCCTGACGGTCGGCGCACGCCGGTTCCAAGTCAGCACTTGGCCGGCGGCCAGGTGCGGGGAGGGCAGTGCTGAAGGTGGGAGGCTGCTTCTCATTTCCTTCGGGGTTTCATTTAGCCTTCCCTTTCCTTCCCCCTCCTCTCCGGGGCGGGGGGGAAGCAGGGAAGGAGGAGAGGGGCACGCTTGCAACCGGGGGAAGGAAAACCCTCCCAAAAGCCAGTTTTCAGAGCCACATCTGCTTCCAGCAGACCTTTGAATGCCGGATCCCATTTCAGTGCTCAGCCCATAGCCAACGGTGACACGCCAACGCCAAAAAATCCTTTCCCCCCGCCCCGTGCCCCTAAACACAAAGCAAGAAGAGGAGCAAGGGGCTGGGAGGGCGTCAGCGGGGCAGGCG
>NW_010550479.1:635-1377 GCF_000687285.1 Phaethon lepturus | reverse complement strand
AGGCCACGCTGCCGCCGCGAGCCCTCCCAGCTGTTAGCAATCACGCGCCGCAGGGGTCAGAGCCGGCACAGATCCCAAATTATTTCTTGCTTCAATGCCGGGCGTGTATTTTGGACGGCGTTTTCCCAGCTCTTGCCGGGGAAAAACGTCAGCCCTTGTGCCTACCGGCGCTGCCGCTGCTGCCGGCAAAGCGAAGCCCGGGTGGAGGTTTGGGAAAGCAGGCACCTTGTTTGGCAAATGAGGAACACTTCGTTTAGCAAATGGGGAAGGTCTGAGGGCCGCAGCAAAGCGGAGAGGGTGCCCCAGCACTCAGCCCAGTTGCTGTTTGTCTGGGGTTTGCCGGGAGAAAGGCAGCTCCTGCACAAACCAGGACACAAATCCCCTCCCCAGAGAACGTGCAATTACAGCACACCCCATTTTTTCCTGCTTTTTTTTGGAATAAACGCTGGTAGGTTCCCTCAAATCCAGCCTAACTCCTGCCACAGACCACCATGACATGGATCAGCAACCCAGACCACAAAGTCCACCCTATGAGAGACCCTAAACACTGCATTAACTGATAATAAATACCAGTTTTTTGTCTCCTCTGCCAGCCCATGGTTTCCAAAAAGCTCCTTCTCATCCCAAAATGTCCCAGAGCCTTTTACAAACTGCACTCCGGCCCCGTGCCCGTTGGCACACACGAGAGGGAAACAAGATATCCGCACAGAGCGGTTAGCAAAGTTTGGGCCTTTATTTAAAA
>NW_010550479.1:0-593 GCF_000687285.1 Phaethon lepturus | reverse complement strand
AAAGAAGCGACAAGGATCTACTGACAGAGCCAAACACACCCGCGACCTAACCCTGACGAAAAATAATACAAAACAGGCGCTTTCCCAGAGAGTTTCCTCCTAATCCCAGCATGCTGCTTGGGTTCTGCATGCAGACGTGTCACCACGGGGCTGCACCATATCCCCGCTGGCAGCACCCTGACCCTCACCCTGCGATTTCAGCCACACCAGCATTCACCGCTGCTGGGTGATTCCGGAGGAAAACACTTTTGGAGGATGCCCACCTTCCTAAAAATTAATTTTCCGGCCTAGGCAGGAATACCGGCGCAGGCAGAGCGACTTCCCCAGGCATCGGCGGGCCGGTGCGTGCCAGCGGCGAGGGCAGCCAGGAAGGAAAGGGCGGGAGTTTGCTGCTTTCTGGGAGCAGTGCTGGCGGAGCAGGACTCGAAGTCCTCGTGCACCCGGGGGAGCATGCAGCAGGAGACAGGGCATGCATGGCATGTGTGCATGTGCATGTTACATGCATGTACATGCATGTGCAGGGCCCGTGGTAGGGCGGGCTGGCTTGCAGGGCACATGGGGAAGATGGCAGGGCCAGAGGCAGGGGAGGAGGC
>NW_010550478.1:0-6940 GCF_000687285.1 Phaethon lepturus | reverse complement strand
GGGGATGCGGGTGCCGCCAGACAGATGTGGGCGCTGATCTCCTGCCCCACCTTCCCGCACCCGGCGTCACGGAAACCACTCCCCTTCAACGCATTCTGGGGACGCTCCACTTTCCAGCACCTTACTTCTGTTTTTGCACCCATTTGTCCCCTAACCGCACCTTGCTGCTCCCGTCCCTTTGCAGGCTCCGAGGAGCGCCAGGAATGCTTCTCTGATGGACGGGGACACGTCAGTGCCAGGGAGGGGACGCAGGATCACGAGACCGCACAGTGAAAGAGCGCTGAGCTGGCCTGCACGGTTTCGAGGTTTGCTTCTCTTACCTCTGCCAGCAGTGCCGCAGGCAGAACCAGCGCCTTCCTACGTGACCTCACCTCCCCAGGGCTGACCACAAACTCACGGCCACAGCCACGCACGGGCACGAATCCCCCTTTCTCCCTGTAAAGCCCGGATCACCCTTCCCACACAGGCACTCTGCTTTTTCCTCACACTCACCCCGTTTACCCAGCCCACCGCTGACACTATTCCCCTTCCCGCAGGCTGCAGTCGCAGTACATCAGGCTGTTCAAAAACAACAAGGTTTTCATCCCTCGTATGTATTTAGCACACGTAGGCCGAGACAAAAGGACACCAGCACCAGCCAAAGGGCTGCAACCCCCTCCCTCAAGCAGCTCAAGGCGATCAGCTCGGCAAGCGGCTTTGGGATTAACCACCCTGCCCCAGGGCTGCGCCAGGGGAACCGGCTCCACCGCCACCCTCGCCAGCGCTCCCAGCACCCGGCGCAGCCAAACAGATCTGCAACTGGAGCCCCAAACCTCCGCGGGTTCTTGGGTTCCAGCTTTGTAGAGGAGTCAAACCAACACATAACTTCTGACAGCAAGGCCCAGCTTCTCCTCCCCGCGCCAACACAAATACCTCTGGCCTGGCATGTGTCCCACTTTATAAATACCCATTTTCCCCCCGGTTTTGCTCTCGACAGCTCCAACAAGAGGGGACACACCTGCTGCGTTTTCAATGAGCATCTTAGCGCGACGATTAGGGCCTCCTAACGAACCCATGGCCGTCGATTCAGCCACGCTACGAGCTAATGGCTCCAACAGCAAAGGGTCTCTGGAGGGGACGACCGAACGGCTCGCTAAGCATGGTCTCTGCAGTCAATACAGAGACTTCTCCTGGCTTTAAGGTCTGGAGAACACCAGGCTGAAACTCCCAGAAAAACCTCAGCATTCAGACAAAAAAATAAAATAAAAAAAGCAGGAGAGGTTAACTTCTTTTCAGCATAAATGCTAAATTCTAAAGAGCCTTTTTTAAATTAAAAAAGCTGACACTTTCCGAAGTAGCTTGCCAGAACACTACGGGACAGCTGCAGGCTGCATTTGTCCATATAGGTACACACGGTGGAGAAATGTAACCACGTGTAATTAAAAGGATTCAATGAGCTCATTTGCAAGATATTCTGCGCAGCGCTGCGGAAAGCCCTTGGACACTCTGCAGGGCCATTTGCCAGGCAGCGCAGTGTGGCCGTGTGACAAGGAGCCACTGTGTCTTGGGGGTGCGGGATGGTGAAACGGGTGCAGAGGACGGAGTTACTCAGCAGGGCTCGCTCGCCCAGTGGCGGATCTCCCCTCTTTAATAAGGGATGGAGACGAGGTGCATGCACACTCAGCCCTACCTTCCTGCCGGCTCTCCCCGAGCTGCAGAAGACGTACTCCAGCTGGAAGCAGACTCCGAACGCTGGGTGAGGGACCATTTCGCTCAGGTGGATGCGGCTCCTCAGGACCAGGGCTTGACCTGCACCCCTGCGCCGGGTTGGAGAAGCAGCTGTTGGTAGCGCCCGAGGTGGGAGGGAAGTGGCACCGGCAGTGGAGGGTCTCCCCTTACCTGGCTCCGGAGCCAGGCACCTCCATGCAGCTGCCCTGCGCCGCCTCCGCCTCCGGCACCAGCACGGCCACCTGTGGCACCTGGACAAAGCGCAGGCCGTTGTGGACTCCGACGTGCAGCCGCCGCTCCCGAACCGCCACCTCGTTGCCATCCGGAGCGGCATTAGCCTGCAACAGACAAGCTATCCAGCTCGGGCAGCAAGATGGCACAAGGCAGCACAGCATCCCTCCCTGCACCGCCCGTAGCCAGGAAAATTCAGGCAATCCATCAGAAACTCAAAAAAGGGGACCGACCCCCGCAGCGGCCGATGGATATTAGAATCTTTCATCTTTATGGCAGAGTTGGTGCAAATCTGGCAGATGAAGGACTCAGCCAGCTGTGCTTACCGCACACCAAGCGCTGCCATTCCTAAAGAGACGTACTCAATATGCACTGCATCTTATCTTTGCATTTTCCACAGCAGAGCAAACCCAAATTCTGCTCATTAGTGTCTGGATGTTCAAACCAAAGCCTACACAGAGCACCTGTGTGCTAATCCAGCGGTAGAGCAAGCAAAAGGCTGGCACAGCAAAAAAATCGGGGCCTCCAAGCGAAACAAATACATGAGCACCATTTATCTGAACCTTTCCACTCCGCCTGTAAACAAAGCGCTGGCATTACTGCTCACACACTGGGCTTTCCCCTGCCATAACTGCATCGGCGGTACCTGAAGTAAGCGATCGCTGTTCAGCAAGTCCAGCAGTTCTTCCTCAAATTCCTCCAAGGAAGGGTACAGCCGGACAGACAGTCTCTCCAGGTAGCAGGTGACTGGCTTCATCAGCCGGGGTTTCTGCAAGCAGTCACCTGAAAAGACAAGGTGGTGGCCACCAGCCACGCTGCGGCTACCCAAGAACAAAGGGGGGGGCGCCCCCAGCCACGCTGCGGCTACCGGTTCCCACGCTGGGAACACAGGAGTGCCCGCAGCGGTACCTGAGCTGAACGCGGCACCAGGTAGAGGTCGTGGCCATGCACAGGCTCCCTGGCCACAGGGCTACCGCCTTTACGTGGACATGGGGTGTTTGCAGAGATGCACAATGAAACCTTCCTGCTTCACCCAGCTGCCCCAGCGCACACGTGGCTTTACGCCTGGGAGAGACCCGGAAATACCCAACACCTGTGGCGTCAATGGATGGAATCCGTTCATTTAATAAAGCCACCGCCATCGCAGTGCCGAGGCGCCCTGCCGCACAAGACGTTGGCTCTCCCCTCTTCTGCTTTCGAGCGGTGGTCTCAGCAGCACCAGCGACTCGGCTGCTTTGGAGACCTTGCTCAGCTTTAACACTAACAGTTACAACCCCCAAAATGGTTAGCAGTAGGGTTTTCCAGGCAGCAAGCTGAAGAATAATTCAGCTGCAGAATTGAGAGTACTTTTTACCCTCTGAATCTTCAGATCACATAATTTTAATCGCAGCAGCTCGAACAGCAAGGCTGCTACCCACAGGGAAAGATTAACGCGGGCTGAGCGTGCAAGAGGTCGTCCCCCCGAACCTGCCAGACCTTCAGCGACCCTGAGCCCTGCCACTGAGGAAGATGACTTTAAACAAGCTGCAAGGGCTTCTCCTAAGACTCTGCTGAACGACTGTAATTAAACCAACCATGACTTATCCCTAGCAGTTTCCCAGGAGCAAAAAAATTAAGGACGGGGAACAGACCAAAGCCATTTTGACATCCTTCAGGCTGAGCCATGAATGCAAGGGCTGCATCCCCGCTGGCCCGCACAGGGGAGATGCTCTTGCCTAGGGGCAGCACTGCAGAGAACCGGTAAGTGCACCCAGAAATCCCACGCCAGCGCCCTGCCCGCAGCCTCCCCGGGGACCTGCTGCCTTCATCAGGAGCGGTGCAGGCAGCAGGGAAAGGGAAGAAGCCCTTACTCGCGTCTCCATACGCTGGCAGCAAGCCGGGAACGGTCTGCAGCCCAGACATCAGAAGGTTTTCAGGAAGGAGGTGAAATATGGTCTCCAAGGGCTGGTGGGGCTTCAGGGAGTACTGCAGGTGGCTCTTCTCCATCACCGTCAGGTATTTGTTCTCTGAAGAAGAGAAAACATCCTGAAACAACCAAAACCAGGGGAGACAGCTTCACGGTGCCAATGATGCAGAAATCATTATCCACGAATGCACGTGTTGGGAGCAAAGGAAAATCCAGGTTTGCCCAGCCAGGCTTTTGCTGGCTGGCAGCAAGGCACGTCCGCTTAGCGCTACCAGAGCACGGACCACGTACCGCATGGACCAGACACACATGATACTCATTCGGATAAGACAGGCCGCCAAGAAAGGAGCGAGACGCAATGTCTTGCTGCTGCTTACTTTCCATGGGGTCCTGGAAGCGCGGGTGCAGTAAGGCGCGTGGCGTTCCATGGTACAGCTTCAGTCTGAAAGCAAAGAGCACACATGCAGTGGCCAGTAAATCCAGCCTGCAGGACACCTCTGTCTTCCACAATGCCTCTGCTCGACCTTCCTACTCTACCCATGGTGGGAAAGGACAGGCATCGCTTACAAACCCGTCGCTGCTTTCCCAGCAGTGCAGAATTCCAGGTTTCTAAATGCCGGCTTTGTTTCTGCAGCCCCAGGACCACCCTTCCTCCCCCGACATCGCCAGCCCAAGGCCAGGCGTGCCCCATCACACAGCGGCGGGGGGACCTACACTCTGTCCTCGGTGGCTGGGTCTGTCGCCTCCGACCCGCTGCCGAAGAGGGGGATGAGTCCAAAGCCGCAGGACAGCTGCTGAGCGGCCTCGTCCCCTTTCCCGACCGTCACCACCACTTCCACGACGGCAGCGATGCCAGGGTGGTTCAAGGAAGTGTGGAAGTAAACAGTCTAGGATGGGAAAGGAGAGAGAAAGGGGATTCCAGAGCCACCGCTGGCAGCTGCAAGCAGAGCAATACCTGTTGCATTTGGACAGCCAGCGGCGCAAACAGAACACCCATTAAAACTTCCAGACAGTGGCTTACGGCAAACGACCTCCAGGACCATTTGGAAATCTCAACCTCCTTAAATCTTAATTTTTTTTTTTCTTTTAACTTTTATTTGTTGCTAACACCCATTTTCCAGACTAACTTGCATTTACACAGACCCCGTAAGACCAGGGTTTCTGCGAGCCCCCAACCCACAGCGTATCATGGCAAGCCCCATGCTGGGAAAGCCAAAGGAGCTGGAAATCCTCCTGCCACAGGGAGGGGAGATGGGGCGGCCGGGACCTGAGGGCAGGAGCGGACAGGACACAGGTCACCTCCCCGAGACAGGATTTAAAGCTAGGTTAATCTTTCTATTAAAAACTCATTACCTAGTGTCCTAGGGAAAACGTTTACTGTAATCGCAAGCTGTCAGGAAGGGATAACGGAGAGAGACATTACCACTTCAACCCAGGGAAATAAATCGTTATTCTATTATCTTTTATTGCAAAACGTTGAAATAATGACCGCTGGTTGCAGACCGATGCCTCACCTTGCAAAGACACAGAGCCCTTAAAGCAGATCCCCTGTAAAACCAGGCTTGCTGTCCCCGCTGTGAACGCTAACGACACTTTGCGACGGCTCGTTCCTCTCCCCTAAACCCTACGAGACGATGCAGCGCAGGGGTCACCTTGACCCGCCACGCATGCAGACCCTGTCCCCTGCCCAGCTGCCTTCCTCCTCCGGTGAGGCTGGTGAGTGCGCAGGCAGCACGTGCAGGCAGAAGCTCAGCACGCAGCCTGCGCAGGCAGGGGACGCAGTGCCCTCGCACGCTGCCAGGTCCCGCGAGGTGGATCTAGCAGCTGGCAGCTTCTCCCGCACCTTCTCCTCCTTCCCTCACCTTTCGCAAATCGATTGCGTCTCTACCTGAACTCTCTGCAACACTAAACTGCTGAATATCACAAAGTTGAAAAATCCCAGTGCTCAGCCACAACGACAGCCAGTCGCATCTATATACGCTTCTCCTCTGCCCTGTCACCTTTGCAAGGCCCCAAGCGCTGCGGCTGCACTGCGAGAGTGCAGAGCAGGCTGCAAGGGTCAGGCAGTGCAACTCAGCGACAGCCGTGAGATGCAGTCCCCTCACACCCGAAGCTCCTGCCAACTGCTCCCAAGCACAGGCCGAACACCCAGCAAGCCTGCAGATGCAGGGATGGTGCTTGGAGAGGCCTCTTCACGCGCGAGGCACGGAGCAGCGCCGTGTTTTTTGTCGCCACAGCACGCTCTGCCATAGTTTTTTCTCTGTCCCTCTTCAAAATAGCATGGGCTGGCTGGTGGTTAAAACAGTCATGCAAGCAATGCATGCACCGATGCCGCTCAGATACCGCTACCGATTTAAATAAACGAAGGAGCACGGCTCTAATCAGTCCTACACTTCGTCCGTGGCACAGAGCACTGGAGGAGGCAGAGACAACAGTTTAATTAGAAAACGTGGTATCTCGGCTGTTGCCCACGCCACAGGGTGGTGGGATCCCCCCAGTAAGGGGGCACCCCGGTCTGCCAGTATCAGCAGTGGATGGAAGCATGGCTTTGGCCAAGTTTAGTTCCCAGATAAGGGGAGAAAAGCGCTGTGCCGGAGGGCGGGCGGCTGCTCCTTCCCTTCCTTCCCACTTGCAAAGAAACACTGCTCTCTGCCGCCAGCTCTGAGCACAGCAGGCGGCACCCAGCTGCTCCCACACTGTCACCCAAGACCCCGATTTCCCCCTTCCAGTGAATGTTGCGTAAATGCTGAAGAGCTGGGCGGCACCTGGGGTGCACCCTGGGCAAGGGACCGGGAAGCGCCGGAAGGGAAAAGGGTTTGCTGCTGCCATTGGCTCCTGCCAGCTGCCTGCATGCAGGAGAACCGCCTGCCACAGACAGACCAACCACAGGCCAGAACCCGCGCAACGCTTCGGACTCACTGCTTTAAATGGCTACAACGCGCTGATCAGGGGCTCCCAGAGCTCTCTGAGCTCAACTTCCACCAGGCTGGAGTAAACCGGCACCAAAGGAGAGTGGCTCCAGGCTGAACATGAACAAAGACGGCTTTTCCCTTCACGCATTAAAATCCTCCCTCCTCGGACTTGGCTCCTGCAACT
>NW_010550477.1:383-1766 GCF_000687285.1 Phaethon lepturus | reverse complement strand
GTCGGGAATTTTTCTGCCAAGCAATGAGCTACCCTACAGACAGGAAGGATGGAAGAAGCAAACCGAAAACAACTCGTGCTGCTTTAATGCCTAGAAGGGTGAGGATGATGTTAGGGGGAGAGATGCTGTGCTGGGAGGGAAGGGGACGCTGCTGGGGACAGGGCACACAGGGACGTAAGCAGCGTGAGGCTCGCAGCCAGCTCTGGCTACCTGCTGGTCCAAATACTCTAGGTTTCTTTGCAACTGAAGGTCTAAAAGTTCATCCTACCAGGAGCCAGCAGGCATGCGGCAAGAAACGAACACACAGAACATATAAAAGAAGAAGCAAAGCGGTTAGGTGAAGGCCACGGCAATGCAAAGACCTCTTGGCCGAGGAAGCGAGGCACCTCCCTGGCACAGAGCCGGGCGAGCTGCCATGGATGTGCCCTGCGGGAGACCCGCTCTCCTCCCGGCTCTCCCTCCCGGCTAACGGTGCCTCGGAAGGGGCACGGCGCTTTCCCTGCATCTCTGGCTAGCGAGGATGGATGGCAGCATGGGTAGCTTACGGTAACTCGTGCTTTTCCCTCCTCCAATGACCGATCCTGCCCTGCCATTTTGGGACCGTGCTCTGTGGGGGGACCTCCCGGTCTCACCCCACCAGCTCCAACCCCTCAGCGCTCTGAGGGGAAACACAATGCAGGAAAAAGCAGCAGCTGTAGCCAGAAGTGAGGAAGGAAGATGGGGAGAGGTGCAGGGTGTGCGTCAGCCTCAGCCCCGTCCTTCCCGGGGACTGCCCTGGGGGTGACAAGCCTGGCCCAGCACCACAGGCCCTACGGGGGTCCAAGGGTGTCCCACCGCCCCCGCGACCTGCAGGGCAGGAACCGGGGGCCTTTCCACAAGGATTTCCATTGGGCACAGCCGGGAGGGACCAGAGACACCAGTAAAAAGACCTGCAGTCCTGACCTGCTCCAGAGCAGCCCAGCTCTGACCCAAAAAGCTGCCCCTGGAGCGGAGCGGTTCCTCCTCAGCCGTCCAAGCACAGAGCCCCTGAGCTGGCCGACCTCCCCGGGGGGCTCTGCACACCCCAGTCCGCCGGGGCTCACCCCCTCGGCGCCAGCAGCGTACATACCATTTTGTCATGGACGGTGGGGGATGCCGGGTAGTGGTACGGATACATTCCCGCAGGGACGGGCCGTCTGTCGCCCAGGTAGTCGTACTGAGAAGAGAGTACCAAAAACCGGAGACACGTGAGAGGTGTGCGAGAGGCCAGAAAGCACAGGCAAGGGCAGACCCCGGCCCCACGGCAGAGTCAGGGCCAGCTTTGGGGCACGCAGCAGCGAGACAGGGACATCCGCGCTCGCTGCTTGGGAGCGCATCACTCGTGGTGGCCCTGAGAAGCCCCGG
>NW_010550477.1:0-235 GCF_000687285.1 Phaethon lepturus | reverse complement strand
ACCCTCTGCCGCAAGCCGTGGGCTTGGTGGCATTTTGAGGCCAGGCTGTGCATGCAGAGGACACAGGCTGTGCGACAGCATCCCTGCCTCGACATCCCTGGCCAGGGTCCCCCTCCAAACCTGTGCGCCCCGAGCGCATTTACCTTTGGAGAACTGATGGATCGCCTCATCATGAAGGTGGCGGGGTCGGCGTAAATCTCCTCTCCCCGGGGCGGCAGCCGCTCGAAGCGGGCGC
>NW_010550476.1:406-1901 GCF_000687285.1 Phaethon lepturus | reverse complement strand
AGCACCGGCTCCTTCGCAGCCTCTGCCGCGGAGAAACATCTTGGCTGAGTCGCCCCTGCGCGAGCACTGCCCTCGCTCCTCGCCTTCCCAGTCCTTTTCTCTGCAAGCCCCGAGGGGTTTCTTTATGGACAGAAGATAGACTTCCAGTTGAGTTTCTCCTTTTTTTTTTCCCTTTTTTTTTTTCCCTTTTTTTTTTTTCCCCCTTTTTTTTTTTTCCTTTTTTTTTTTTTCCCCTTTTTTTTTTCGCCCAAGCACAAAGCATGAGGACAAAAAAAGGGCTGGGCTGTACCGTTTGGATAACCAAATCATCCGAGAGTGTTAAAGCATTAATCACAACCAGGGGAATGACACAGCAGGCTTTCCCGGTGACAAATATCCCCTTGGTTAATACAGAAAGGCAAAAATCCCACCCTAACTATGAAGACATGGAGTTTTAATCAGCCTTAACGAAGCAGAACTCCTGTTTGTACGCAACTAAACAGAAAGCATCATTTAATGTCTGTCAATTAGCGTCACGCTCCGCCGCTAACATATCCATCAAGATTAAACGGTGTCTAACGCTGACATAACATTTACACTTGTTTGTGCCAGATCATTTATTTAAAGCTGAAAAAAAAAAAAGTAAGAAAAAAGGCTGCCTTTGGATAATGTAACTGTTGACTAACATTTGCATGCAATAAACCACATACTTGGCAAGAACTCGCAGGACTGGAGCCAAGAAAAATCTTCAGCTTGACCTACACAACATTTGCAAACCAGAGCAGTGGGAACAAGTTTGCTACATGGAGCTAAAGAGGGGATGGAAAACGCAAGGACACCCAACGTGCCAGGCTGCAGCAGGCCGGTGTTGCCCCCCGGTTTTGGTACCTGGTTATTACAAAGGTGCTTTGGAGAGAAGCGCAGAAAACCTTTCAGCAACGAGCACTGGGATGCGCCTTTTGGGGATGCGCGGATGCTTCCCAAGGAGAGTGCCAAGCTACGCCGTAAAGCACAAGGATACAGAGCTCATAAAAACCCTTAGGGATTTTCACTATTTACTATTCTTATTCCGGATGCTCCTGTCATCCACAGAAACAATCTCTCTCTTTCTAAGCCCGCTAGAGCCGCGGTGGCAAGGTCGTCCCGCGGCAGCGAGTCCCACAGCCCGTTTCGAGATGCTGGACCATCTGGTGCTTCCTCCACCCTCCCGGCAGCAGCGATGCCGAAGGGGGTCAGGGAAGCACGGGAGGAGCCGAGCGGCACAGCCATCGAGGCAGATTTTCACCGCCATAGACAGCTGACGGGGAAAGAAAAGAGGGGGGAAAAAAAGGAAGAAAAAAAGTACTTTGGAGATGTGGCAAAGCGCAGCTTTCCAGATTGGTGTTCCCATGGGAAACTCCTTGGCTGCCTCTCACAAAAATCCAAGGCGCATTCCTCCTCTTTCTTCTGTTATGGTCTGGGCACCATTTATTAAGGACGGTGGAAGGCAGAGAGGAATCCGCAGCGAATAGCCCTG
>NW_010550476.1:0-375 GCF_000687285.1 Phaethon lepturus | reverse complement strand
GTCGCGAATGCCCGTGGAACCCCCTCCAACCCCCCCCCCCTGCCGTAATTTATGGCGGCCCACTCGCAGAAAGGAAAGTCATGAGATAAGACAAGTATTTTTACAGGAAAAGGAGTTAGGAGGGAAGCATATATGGGTGGGTTTCATGTTGAAATGCTCCGGTCTTGGAAGAAAAAGGAAACGGGGCAAAGAAAAAGGATTTTGGAGCCGGGTACCGGGTGTCTGAGCAGATGGGCCCTGGGGCTTTGTCCTCCAGCCCAACGCAGGGACGGGGAGGGGGAGGAAGAGGGGCACCACGCCCGCCCCGTGGTCGCCTGGCCGCGGACCCCCGGCAATGCCCTCCGGGGGGCAGCGGGGCCGAGCGGCAGGGAAGGG
>NW_010550475.1:0-31577 GCF_000687285.1 Phaethon lepturus | reverse complement strand
GGGCACGCGCTGCCCCAGGGCCCCCCGGGCACGGAGCTGATCCCCGTCCCACCCTGCTCTTGTGCAGCAGGTATGGGGAGGGGGCCATGCAGAGGGTCACCCCACGCTGCAACCCACGCCCTTACCAAAGCAAAGCAAAGCAAGCGCGGGCTCCGCAACCTCTTCCCTGTAGCCTGTGCCCAGCCTTCGGAGGCCACGCTGCAGCAGCATGCCGTGGTACACGCTGTAACAGCAACAACGAGATTTCACTGCTGCCAAGGCAGTCGTATCCGAGGTCCCCATTGCAGATGGTAGATGTCCCGTCCTACCGCTGCCAACAAGTGCAGGGCGGGGGGCAGAGGAAGCTTTGAACAAGGCAGGAGGAACACCCTGACCCGCTCTCGCTTCCTTCCTCAGGCTCCCTGGGCACAGCCGGTCGTGTGTGCAACAAGATGTCCCGCGGGACGGACGGCTGCGAGGTGATGTGCTGCGGGCGGGGGTACGACACCACGCGCGTCACTCGTGTCACCAAGTGCGAGTGCAAGTTCCACTGGTGCTGTGCTGTGCGCTGCAAGGAGTGCGAGGACACTGTGGACGTGCACACGTGTAAAGCACCGAAACGGGCCGAGTGGTTGGACCAGACCTGAAGAGATGGGAGCACGGAGGGAAAAATCCACTGCGACCCCCCGCCTTGCAAATTTTTAAACCCCTGTGCCCTATGGGCCATGGCATTCTGGGAGCTGTAGTTCAACTGCATGGCTTTTATTTAATTAATTCTGCAAAGCACTAAAGAAAGGACTACATTTCCCAGGAGGTACTGTGGACCCTTCTCTTTGCTCAGCAAAACTAATCCCCTGCCCAGGAGGAGTCCACAATCCTTGCTTAAACTGTGAAACTGCTGTTGTCCGTTGTTCTCTTTGCAAAGGGACGGTGCAACCGATACGGACTGGGAGGACCGATCGTTGGGATGCAATGGCTGAGGAAACCTGCACCTCCCCGGAGAATTTACATTGAAGTTTCACTGGCAAAAACCACTTGTTCAGAACAATCCACTCTTGCAGAAAGCGTTCTTGCTTTTACTTTTTTGCAAGGTCAGAGGAAGGGTATTGCGAATCCGTAAGACAGTTCCGTGATCCCTGCGTTTCCCTCGAGCAGACCCGGCACACCACCCCTGGCCGCACTGCTGACCCCGCTGAGCAAGAGCAATCTCCGCACGAGGCTTCTCCCCGTCTCCCCAGCGAAGGTGACAAGCGGAGCTGTAAATTGGAACTGACACCTGAATGACTGCACAGAGACAAGGGCCGCCCCTCGGTGCTGGCAGACACAGAGCGCTAGAGAAAGCAAACAAAATCTGTGAACTTACTGGTAGGTTCTGAAGTCAACAGATACAACAGCATCTCTGTAAAACTCACTTGTATGTTGTGTATACTGCTTACTATTTTAAGTCAAAATTCATTATAAACCTGTATCAGAAAATAACGATCTTTGCTTTTTTAATTCCTACATATCCAGCTGGGCATTTCCCCCAGAGCAGGAACTAGCTGGTGGCATTTCTTCTACCTGCTCACCTGCAGCTCCCACGGCCCTAACACACAGACCTCCCCGCCCTGGGAGGTATCTGCTGTTTCTCTCAGAGCCAAGCCATGGCATCCTGTGTGCAAAGCTGCAGGGGAATCCTTCATAAGCAGCAGCATGCTCCGGGACGTAGCGCTGGGCTGAGCAGGGGATGCAAGATTAGCTTCCAAATCTTTCCTCTAAGAGGACACCACCAAACACCCAAAACTTAAGGTATCGACTAAAACTGAAGCTGATGAGAGGAGAGGCAGGCAGCTGCAGAGCTGCCAGTAGATAACATTACAGAGATCAAACCCTCTCATCTTCAGAAATTTCCTCAATTCTTTTTTCCCCCCACCTTGCACAAGCAGTGATTACAAATACAGAGTCTGGTCAAAAGGTACCAATCCACACAAACAGAACTAATGTACGACAGTTAAACCTGCAAACTAAATTGATCCAGATTTAAAAAAAAAAATTACCTTAATCATTGCAATTCCTGAGCATCTGCTGAAGCTGACAGGGGTGCTTCCACACTTCCCTCCCAGAGCTCGGCTGCCCATTGCCCAGGGCAGGGAGTCCTTTCTCCCTGACCCGGGAAAAATGCTGTTATTTTTCCTAACCTTGATCATCATCATGCTGATGGGCAGGTAAGGACATTCCACACACCCAAAGCAAGTTTTCATGAGAGTTACAAGCTTACAACAGGAAAGGACAAGGCATCAGTAACCTTTGCCTGTAAATACTGCTAGCTTTCACACTGCTGTTGCTGCTAGAGGGGCTGTTGAAGCTCCCTGAGGAGTCGGGGTTTTCTCCTGGCAGCAGCAAGATGTGTGGGCAGAGGGAGCTGAGCAGGCTACAACGGCGATGTCTCAAGAAAGGTCAAAGTAGCAGGATGGGATTAAGGCAAAGAAGATTATTCTGGTCCTAAGCCACCCATCAGCTACTGCACAAAGAGCATCTCTGAATGGGGATTTTTCCCAATGGCCCTAGGAAATACTAGTTTAAGTGGTGAGAGAAAACCACTTTGAGAACTGCTTTGATGGGAACTGCTCAAAGAATTTAAAGAGTCTGCTGTGGGCCAGATTAGAGCACCTTACTCCGTGCCAGACACCACTGAGATTGCTCAGGCAGAAAAAGGACCTTCAGCTGAGCTGCTACAAAGCCAGGGACAAGCAAGAAGGTGACATTTCAACAGAGCTCTTAAAACAGTTACAGGAATCCCACTTTCCCGCTGCCTAACCCGTTTCTTGTAGAATTAAACCATCTCCCTTTTGACTCATGGAGTGACAGAGCACAAGAGGGCTGAGCAGCACCTTTCGCCCTGTCTGCTCTTGCAGAACTTGCACTCAAGCTGGTGTTTACCTGGGAGGCTCCCAGGTCTCACCCCAGGTCCTTCAAAGCCCTCTGAATTTCAAGGAGAGGCAATTTCCCCGAAGATTTGCTCCGGCTCGGCTGTGCCAAGGAATGCTGGCAGGTGAGCGGGAGGTCTGAGCCAGGCCAAAGGCATTTCAAGCCTGCTGTAGCACAGCGTCCATCAGCACGCAGGCTAATCTACCGGGAAGAGCTCCCTCATTTATCTTCATTACTGCTCCACCTACCATCAATTTACGACAGACTTTAAAAAAATGCTGCCCCCTCGGCAATCAATTCAACCTCCCTCCCTCCTGCTCCCAGAGCAGGACACGCCCCGCGGGCTGGGAGGGACCCAGTGCTCGGGGACCTGGGGTCAGCCGTCGATAATCATTTCTTCCTCTCCAGAGGACCCCCGGGGAGGTGTCTTCCAGCAGAAATACTGCTCCATAGCAGATCTGTAGGCCACCTGATGAATGACACCTTAATCAATGGCTGCTGCCAAAATACATCTTCCCTTTGGATGCAGATGTTCAACATTTTAAAACAAAGGAGAACTCTCTCAAGAACAGGTTCTCTTGGGTTTATCAGCTTCCCCCCTTCCCACACCATCACCAATATTAAAACTGGAAGCCTTTGTAGAATAACCATAGCTGAGAAGGCAACCCTCCATAGCCGTGCTAGGTCCACTGGCATGATGGGACTCCCTGCCCAGCCGCCTTCCCCTGTCACGGCACAGCAGTAAATCAGAGGAGTAAAAATACTGGGAAGCAGGTACCGGTATTACAGAAGCACCTGGAGGAGCAGTCATGGAGACAGCCCAATGAGCTCGAGTCTACCTGACAGAAGAGGTGAGCACTTCTTCTGAAAGCACTATGGAAGACTACACTCGCTTCTTTTTATTAACAAGCCATTAGCAAAAGCACAATGCCTGGGAGTCAGAAATACGCTGGCTAGCTAGAGCTAACTTCCAGTGCTTCTGCCAGAAGATGTCCCATTGCAGGCTGAAGGAAATTCAGACTGGTCTGTATCTTCCCACAGATGAGCCCTACCGAGACTCCCCTTTAGCACACTCATCCTCAGCAAGCAGATGTTTCCCATCTATGAACGTTTATGAAGGCTGCAGTCTCATCAAGGAACACTTGCTTCCTCTCACAAGCCCCTCAAGTAATCTGCCTGAAATGTCCAGGGAGCCTCTAATGCAAGATCATCTTCTAATTATCCTCTGGTCAAAAGTATGTCTGTACTCAAGGACAAGGAGCAGAATTGCTTGCTTAATAACCTTGTGAATAAATGACCTTCTCTGAAGAAGCTGGACAGGACACACAGGAGGAGGTAGAAGACACACAGGGATCCACACAAACTCAGGGTATTCCTTCCACTAAAGTGCGTGTGAGTGAGAGCACGCCTTAGGCCCAGTGACCCCACCATTTTTCTGGACGGATGTAGTGATAAGCTTGATTAAGCTGTTGAGCCCCAGCAATGCAGAGTGCATACACTGCTCAGCTACACCCCAGTCCTAAACCCCCCTGTCACTGCCATGGACCCTTTCTGTTCACCATCGCATTCACTCTCACGCAGAAGGCTGTGCTCGTGTACCTGTGCCAGTGACACCGTGCTCTGTGAGGGTCATCTGCTGTAACAGGTCCAGCTCGCAGGGACAGATTTATTTGGGCATTTTGACTAACATTTGCATAACCTGTCAAGATCTGTGTGGGAGCTTTCACACCCCTTATTACTGAAGCCGAGTCATGGAGGGCTGCTCCAGCTAGCAGCAGGGGGGTTAGCTGCTCTGGAATCTCAGCTGGTGAGTCAATGCAGGAGAATGCAATAGTCACATACTGTGTCACACTGTTTTATAACTGATGATAGCCTACAGCCAAATTAGAAAAGAAATCAAGAGGTTCTTAAGAGAAGGGTCTGAGCTGATGAGGCCACAGTATGATTGCACAAGCCAATGCATCCAGAGTAAAAGGAAAATGTCATTGGCCAGAAATAACCAAAGCAAGAAGATCCCCATGGAGAAACACACTCATCTTCGTGGATGCACCCTTACTGATGCAGTAAGCGTGGGTGTGTTATCTAGCTTTCCCCAATGACCAGACTCACCGAAGGGCCTACCAAAAAGCACACTACAACAACTGAAGCTGGAAATTAAGAAAATTCCAAGCACATGAGCAGCACCCCTGATCACCGTCGTCTTCTTACAGTGCTAAGGGCTGGAGCATGCAGAGCACACCCCACTTAGGAGGCTCAAGAAAGGGAGGAGGAAGCCAGGAGACTAAAGACAGAGCTGGAAGCTGAAACTGTCTTTCCTTTCTATCCATCTTTATTAAAAGTTGGGTGAGTTCAGACCATAAGCAGATGAGAATAGCTCATGTCACCTGTGCAGCCATACAGCCTTAACTGCAGAAGAGAGAAAAAAGGAGCCTGTCTGTCCTTTTTTAACAGCAAAACAGGGCAAGCTGGGTACTACTCAGAGGCTGGCAGAGTATGAACCCCATCTGCACTCTCTGCCCTTGCTACCAGTACGGTCCTCTGCTAAGAATACAGCACCAGTGCACATCTGCTCCCTGCCTCCACAGCTGGTCCCATTCTGAAACCTCAGTGCAGCCTCATGTGGCTCCCAACCACACACCCCATATATTAGTAGTCTGGGAGGTGCATCTCCCCTCAGCCTGTCATCTCTGGGCAGGGGGAAGGGCAAAATTAATTTATGTCTGTACGAGCCCTGTACATACATCTTCTCTCTAAGGGAGTTTGCTCTCATATTTAACCTCTTCAGCCTGCTGGCACTGGAGGCGGATGATGCAGTTTGTAGAGAGGTGCAGGCACTTCACTCTCCCCCTCCCCGTGGAATCCTCCTCTCACTTGTGGTCCTTGGGATTCACCCAATGTTTCTCAGAAAAAAAAGAGGACCTCAAGACAAGTATGCATTTAATAAGCAGTGAGACAAATAAGCTCCAGTTATCCCAGCAGAATTACAACACCAGAGAACAATTTTCTGCATTCCTCCGAAGGCCTGAAGGAACCCAATTGCTTGCTCTCAGCCTAAATAGGTACCAGACACCAAGTGCTCCATAAGCAAACAGAGCCCCCAAAGTGCAAAAATGAAATAAGTAAAAAGCTTCACATTACATATAAACCAGCCGTTTGCACCTTGTTATTAATGGTCTTGGCTATGACCTTTAAACCCTGCCTTGCTCAGAGTCATGGATCTACGAGCCTTGGCACCCTCACAACAATTCCAGGACGAGAAGCAGGGAATAAACAAGCCTGGCCAGCGCCAGAAGAGATGCGGGAAGGGAACCCGCCTGTGACAAACCCAGACCGAGAACCACTCCAGTGCAGCAGCCAGGGGTAAGAGGTGACCATCTCCAGTAAGAATTTGTCAACATAACCTCAATGACCAGGGTTTCTGACAGCATGAAAAGTCCTGTTGCCACATATATGCATGCACAAAAGCTTGTAATGCATCTATTCCCAGTTTCAAGGGACGAAGGCCTGAGAGCATAATAAGTAACTGCAAGAGGGCTCATTCCCTAGAGCATAATTCCAATGTGGTTTATAAGCCCGCAGGAACTAGAGTTGCCTTGAGCAGACCCTGTTACCCAGAAATACTGATTCATCTAAACTGCCTCACTGCTGCTTCAAGAGTTTTATTATTACATTAGCGCAAATAGCCAGTGGGAAGTTCTACCCCTTGAAAGCTGTTCAGTACAAAGTCCCCACCCTCTAGAGGAGACGACCCTGCAACACAAGTAGCTGGAAGGTGCTCTGGAGGCACCCACATGCTTGGCTTGTTCTTGCATCCTTTCCTGGGCAGCTGGTACTGGCCACTGCAGACCTCTGGCAGCACCCACTGTCCCGTCACGATACACTGGATTGAAACGCTCCTGCGTGTAGACAGCAGGCACTCTTCCAAACGGATGAACTCCTCAGATAAAGTAGGTATACAAGAACAGTACACCCAACGGACATGTCAGGCTCAAAGGATTAGTGTGTCTAAATGACATCAAGCCAATAGCATTTAGGTATTAACGCCCAAATACTTCATTTAAAGTCAGACAACAGGAGAAAGTTCTGCTTCAATAACAAGATAACAAATTACGCTTGTGTGATCTCTCCAGATGCATATGCAATAAAAGCCCTGATCCACAAACATCTTCAGACACTTTTCATTAAAATCAGTGGTAAGATAGGGCAAATCCACACCAGAATTTAGTTGTCTAACTGCCTCACAAACAATAGCTTTACTATCTGTAATAAAACTTGCCTCTTTCCTTCTCTTCCTGTCCTTTTTGGAGATTACTTCTGGAAAAAGAGGTTGGTGGGAAGACATGTAGCATTCCTCTGTCTGGACATTCTGATCAAAAGCTAATCTGTCATGACATGGTGAGACACTGCGAGCAACAAAAAACACCCCAACAAACCAAACCCACTCCAAACGCAAATCCTGCCTAAATGAATCAAAGAGACTATAATTACTGTGGTTTACAAATACTCTTATTAGCACCAGGTATATAAATAAATGCTGATTTTCAAGTTCCGTGACTTTTACTGGCTACTCTGAATGAAATGAAAATTTGAGAAGTCTACTAACATTACATGCAGCCTCGTGGAAAGGCTTTTGCCACCCCAATGGCTATAAGGTCACCCTAGCGCACATTCCAGGGAAATGGCAACAATCAATGCTTATCTGCCCGGATTCATAACTGCCTGTTTTTTTATATACATGTACACATATGCATGCAACTTAACTGCATGTGGACTGATGTGGTACTACTATGGTATGGATCAGATGGTAAGTCCCTGCTCCTACATGGCAAAGGAATGTTCCTATAAAGCATGAACAATCCTGCTAGGAAATCACACAGAGAGCTCATCCTTCCTCAAGAATTACTGGCACTTCTAGAGAGACAGGAAGATTTTCATTACATAGCCTGTTGCCAGCTATACTTTCAGCATAAGCCCATCCCCTTTCTGTTACTGTTATGTCAGGGGAGGACAGTGAAAGAAAGCAGCTCTTGGGATGATACATGGGAGGCAGTGCTTCATTTATAACCCCACACAAATGCTGGAAAATGTTCAACTTTAAAAAGCATTAGGTTGGTTACCTTACGGGCCCCTGCAGACCACAAAGTGAAATTACATGAACACAACATACCTATTAATCATTACAATGATTCCACAGCGAGAAACAGCTCCAGTGGCATACATTCAACTGGAAAGGAAGTTGAGAAAATTACCTACTAGTAGTTAGGCAACTCAAAATTATTTGGTAGTACCTCTCTGTAGGGCTCCCCTCTTGACTCCTCAATGAATTCAAGTATTTAACTTGGATTAAAGCCCAGTCAGTAGAAACATACAGTGGAGAGTAACAATGGGATTTCTACCTAAACATGTGTGTTTCCTCTCAGCCAGTTACAAACAAGCTACACTTCTATGAAATGCATAGGTGTCCATCTGCTTCATAGTCCTTTGCTTACAAGGTAAAGAAGGATTTGGGAGGGGAGGGTGATCATCCTCAGTCTTCTGCATCAAGATAGATTATAGGTCAATTCAAATTGACGTGTAATTGATTGATTTAGGTATTATTTCAGAGAATAGAGTAGGCTACAGCAAGCTTCTTCCATCCAGGATTCAGAAACTAGAATAATTTACAACACCTTTGAAAGAAGTATTCAACCTCACAGCTTACATCAATCCTTCACAAAGATCAGTGAAGATTAAACATGTAAAATCTCCCTAGTTATTATGGGTAGGTATACATGTTTACCTGTAGAATGTAAGATGATGAACAACTTTTCCTGTGCTCAGAATTAGCATTTATCCACAAGGCTGTGCTATTTTTATCATTTCCACTTTTAAGAAGCCTTGGCTAACATGACTCTGCTTCCGCAATACGGAGCGGCAGACCCGAATGTGAAAAAGTAGACATTTTCTCTAATGGGGAAGAGTGGAAATGGAGGTCACACCAATAACTTCAAACAACCTGGCGGCCGCAGCCATCTTTGCACCTCTGCAGTAAACAAACTGTTGTGGCTGGTCCGTATATAAAGCAATTTCTTTGAAGAGTGCTCCACATCTCAGTTCTCTTCAAGTTTTGCTATCAACAATGATAGTACTTTGGACTGACACTTGAAAGTTCAGGTCTCCCAGAAAGACTCCCATGCAGATATCACAACCATTTTTGGCAGTTTCAGAAACCATACCATCCTTCAAGGCAAAGGCAAATTTAAATCTAAAGTAACAACATGAAATAAAGGAGTTTATGCTACAATTTCCTTGCGTAATGCAAGCTTATAGGATACAGAAGAAAAATCTTTGTTTGCACACCATAATCTGTATTAAACAGATGCTTAAGAAGTCAACAAATTCAACGTGTTAAGAAGCAACCTTTTAATAAAGCAGAACCATACTTTGCTGTTAACATGCATTTTGAAAAAGGCTTATAAAATTAAATCTAAGCCAATTATCTGGTGCATCTGCAAGTAAGAAAGAAGTGTCAATACTCCAAACATCTGCTTAGTTTGTGTCCTCTCCTTTCTTACAGAGGAAGTATGAGCTTCCGGTTGTACAAAGTGATTAAGATATTGCTCAACAAAAACCTATTTCCTTAGATGATTACAAACTAAGGCCAAAGAAGAAATCCATACATTAAGCACCGTTACTAGCATGGAAGCCTGTCAAAAATACCAGTTCGAATAGCACAGCTTTTGTTCTTGCCCCCTCCACATCTAGGGGTCAGCTAACCACCAGGGGTGAGGCTCCCAAAAACAATGAAATCGAACCATCAGGGAAAGTACGTTCCAGTCACACTGGAGTCAGCCGATGCCAGAGACTGGACAGCAGGAGGACCTTGATGTTTTCCATAATGAAGCTGAGGGGTGAAAGAAGAGTCCCAAAACACTGGAAGAGACAGAAAACAACAACAAAAATATCTCAGTTTCAAAGCCAACGTCCTTTTACAGGCTCGAGGTATAAACAAAAAAAACACCCTGTATCTTTCCCTCAAGGCAACAGAGCTATGATCCCCTCAATGTTGATGACATGAAATAGGCTTGTAGTAAATATGAAATACTTAGCCAAGACACACAAAAAAAACAAAGGGAAAACCCTCTGGAAGCCACAGCTCCAGCCTTGTCCACTCACCCCCTGCGCCCCTGGCACGGTCCACTCAGCTGGAGGCCAGAACACTGGGAGCACTCACAGGCCACAGCACCCGCAGCACCTAGGCGGAAGCAGGAGGGGTTAGGACGGCGTTTCTCTGTGCTACAACTCTTCCAGCTGCTCTGAGCACTGCGCCTTCAGCCTTGAACAGACTGAGGAAGAGAGTAGCGTATTTTCTGGGGTATTCAGGCATGGATTATTTATAGGTCATAGATTCAAAACGTGTGAAAACTGAACAGATCATCTACCAAGACTGGCCCGTGCTTCCAGACAGCATCCATATTCTAGATGCCATCTAAACAGTTCCAGAAATAAAGATTAGGCTAAAATGAATGGTGCAAACTCCCCTGCACCTTCTCAACCCATCCCCCAAATATTCTGCTGGGACTTGTGTTATCCTCGTACAAACTCTCTTTTCACAAGGCAGCAATGACAGGACTCATTTACTTGGAGGGGTTTTACTTTGGCCCTCCTGGCTTATATCATAACCTCAAATATTACATTAAAAAGGCTTTTAAAACATAACATTCACATCAGCGCAGGAGCTTTTCATTGCAGCTAGCTTCTTCCCTACCCGTTTGCGTGTGGCACCTTCACATTAAGTGCACGAGTTAAGATGTAGATTAGCAAGGCAAGAAACCTTTGCCCTTGGCACCGACACTCAGCTGTGACAGGAAACTTCAGGCTTTTTTTCTACGAAGTGTAGAACCACTCATTACACATTGGCAGGGAAGTGCACATCTCCAAACTATACACATTTTCTCTTAGATAAGCAAAAGACTCAAGTGTTTATAAATATGAAAAGTTCAGCAGCTGGCTAAAAAGTTAATTCTCCAGTCTCACTTAATGAGCTTTGGGGAAAGTGGTAGGGGGATTTGTTCAGAAAGTAAAGCAGAGTGTCACAGAAAGCAGGACTTGCCAGACAGGGCTCTGTTTAGTCCTACTTTCTGTCTCTAGATGGCTGCTCTCAGCAAAATGGCAGAGAATCCTCTAACGGGGAGCTATGGAACAACCAAAATCAGAAATGTTTTCTCCTAATCTTGTAATCATAAAAATTAACCAATTTTTAATTAAAGTCCCATGACTTCATTCTTTGTTGTGAAAATATCAAGCAATCCATATCAAAACACTTTGCAACATGGACTGTCTTAGGATTTTGTCCAATTCCCTGAACAAGGAAGTTGTTTTCAGTAGGATTCATCAGGAACACTGCTGCAATATTTTTTCAGTACTAATACTGGTCTATTCCAGTAGCATAAGGTTCAAACTTAAAAAATGGGATTGATTTGCTTGGAAGGTAAGCATGTTGGTTGTTCTCGGGAACTTCTGAGAAGTCTATTTACAGTGCCTGCTGTCACTCTGCATCTCTAGTTTTCTTGAAGGCAGACCTCTCGGTGTCTTTGTAAGATACTACAGAAGAAATTGTGCAACATCACTTTTGCAAGATGATACATAGCTACCCAGTTCCCCACATATGTAATTATTAAAAATTGAAATTCATACTGAATGGAAAAATAATCAGACCCTTTTGTGTGCAGTTTCAACAGAAGTTGTTTGATGTAATAGAATATTTTTCAGCTTGCTCAGTGAACTGCATATATGATTGCCATCCCTTTTGCCTACCTCCTCCCTTCTGTCACTTACCGAAAAAATTCTGAACAGCAACTACTTAAGAAACAGAGCTGTCTATGATGCTCAAGAGCAGAGTGATTCTCCAAGAGATCAGAATCTAGCTGAAACCAACAGCAAGGCTGAGCTCTTACCCACCGACCGAACCTGCACTGGTACTGCAGGCGATACGGAGTGCTCCACCACTGCCTATTCCGCTGCCCTCACCTGCACTGACTCACACGGTATCTTCCATTAGCCAAAGAATATTAAAAGTCCGATTTCAATAGAACTAATAAGCCACAGTTGGCTCTAACTGGATCAGTAAACGCTAAGCACTTCTGCCAGCACGCTAGTGCCTGCAAACCCTTCCACCTGTGCAAGACAACGAAAATCCCTTTGGCGCCTGGTCCCAGGGCCAGGGAGCGCAGAGGCAGGACTGCGTCCCATTCCAGAGGGAGCTGACTCGCAGCCGGTGCCAGTGCTCAAGTCTCTGTTGATGGTGTATCACGCTGTATACATTGGAACTAGTGAACGCTTCATTGTGATTTTTGGCCACTTGGAATATTTTTAGCAATTTGCCAAGGCTTACCCTGTGATTTATTATGGAGGAAACAAACTCAAGCACTAACAAATGAAAATATGTAAACTCTGACTTTTCAAGTCAATAGAAAGGTATTCAACTTCTTAAAACGCTTTAGAGGCATGCAGTTCGCTGTAGATTCAATTGCTGGAAACAACAGTGGGATTAAGAAGCAACTGAAATGTAATCTAAGTAGTCATATTTAAGTCACTTAGAGATATATAGTGAAAAATTCCACATACATGATACTTTCAAATTGTGATTCCTAAAACTGTGTTCTAGATTTGTTGGAAATATATTTTGTATCACTTTTCCACTAATGCCAAAGCACTCCAGGTATCTATCATCTAGAACTTTATTATCTCAAATTGCTATTAAATAAGTTAAATCACAGTATCATGAAAAAATACTTGATGAAATACACAGGAAAAAAAAATTTAATTTAGAAAGCTTAAATCATTGGAATTACCTGCAGATATAACACTAGATACAGAAAATAATAATTGTTTTATTACAATATTCTTGGGTGGAGAGGTGGGTGTCATTAAAGAGAAGGTAAACTTCCATTTTCAGTATAAAAATCCAACTAGATGCTACTGCCACATACCTCCAGCACACAAGAGATAATGCTTTATAAAGTGTTAGCAGCCATCACAGCATTATCCATAGTTAAAATACTGAAGCAATCCTGAATGCTTCTGAAAACATCAGGAATAGGATCAAGAGTACAATAATCAATTAAAATAAGGAAGAATATTAATCATTAGAGTATGACTGGGAGTTAATGTTAATTCTACCTGAAATAGCAGAATACTGTAAGATGGTATTTACTTCTCAGCTGTCAATCTCAAGAGGATAATACAGAATTCACTACTTTTCTGTTTATCTCAATATACAGTTTGCACTTTTGCCAGTATTCAGCTAGCACACTGAGTGGCAAGAACCCCTTTGTCTGTGCCTGCCACCACTGTGACTTACTTCTTGATCATCTTTTCAGCTGAACGGACACTCTCTATCCTTTCCTATAGAAAATAAGTGATATAAACACACTGCCAAATGACCAAACCCTGGGATTTTTTTCCCCGCATTTAGACATGTCACTTGACATTCAAAATGCCATTGTGCAAAGCCAACTAACTCGTACAAAGTCTTTTTTTGGTTCAAGAAACCCAGCAGAGAACTTCACCAAGCAATTCTTTGTTAGCATAACATTTGACCTTGTATCTCTTTGGAAATCATACAAGTTTGCTAATGCAGTCCTTACAGAATTAATCAAGCAGATAGTTAGACCCTAGTTACTATGAACCCAGCCAATTATGAGCAGCACTGAAATTTGTCACTGGCATGTCCAACTACATTTTCCAACATAAAGATCAACAGAACTGTGTGGAAATGAGGCCCCACTCTCAGACCTGCATGACTTGGACATTGTAGCCTAGAATCGCTAGCAAGGCCAATGCTTTTAGGAACAAAGTATTCTCAAGAAAAAAGGCATACCTCCTGGATCTCCATTACCTGCTGCATTAAAACAGCAAGAAAGCGTAACACCTTTCACCCTGTATTTTGACTAGTAAAGCTAGAATAAAGGAGTCATTGAGAGTTCAGAACTCTTTATTTGTGACTCCGCTCTACTGCATGAGATCCACAGTTCAATGAAGGCCAAATACACCACATGGCTTAGTTTCAGGGGGAAGCTGCCTAAGCAGTTTCTCCTTCTGTCAAAGTAACACAGCACAGCTTTAAGAGTCCAGGGAATGATGACAGGGTACAGCCAGCAGTTAACAGAAAAGCAAGGAAAAGATACCCTAAAAAGAGCAGGACAAAGAGGGAGAAAGGAGACAGGCACAGAAGACACCTATAGGAGACATATTGAGATATATTTGAAGCAGCACAGATTAGAAATGTATCTAGCTAAAAGCCTGATTGCCATTGTCAAGTCCAATTTCTATCCTTGAACAGGTACTCAAGTGACAGAACTGTGGCCACTGAACACATTCTCCATCTAATAATTGGAACCAGATGAGATATAAAACCATTGGTCTAGTTCCCAAAAGGTAAGTGACAGCTAACTAGCTTCCGAACCCGGCCTGGAAGTTAACAGTTACTTTACCTCTGTTCTCTTCTGTTCCATTCACATCATGCTACTTCTTTCCAATGCTCAGCAAGGGACCTGTTTTTCCTGCAGTCCAGGCTGCCTTTTACTCACTTCTCAAAATCTCCAGTCAATAAATTTATATTTTGAGGCTCTCATACTGGAGTCTCCCACTTCCATGAGAATAAAATCAGTGCTCTGTGGCAAAACTTCTCTGGTGTTGAAATGCTGCTCTTTCACCATAAGAGTGCAAATTAAAGCCATGGTATGTTATAGTAATAGGCCACCTTCTTGTCAAAATAGACATTTTGCCCAAATTTCAACAAGTGTTTTGTACTAAGCTAGTCAGTGACAAAGGAGATAAAATAATTCATGCCCGACAGGCATGAGACTGACTAGAGCCTGCTTCACCATGGATCTCAAAACTCCCAAAGATCCCACAAGTTACCTAAGCAAGCCCCATGATAGAGACAATACTTACGGCTTTAGCAAAAATGACCATCAGCTCAGGGAACTGGTGCGTGAGGAGGGCAAGCATTGCCGAAAAGGAACATAGGCCTGCTGTGAAATGGATGAAAAAGGGAAGTTCCTTCTGTGGGTAAACGGAGACTTCGTGAAATGCTGAAAGGAAAAAATGAAGAATATTGACATTTTATAATCGAGGACAGTGTTCCGAATCATTTACGCAGTCTTGTAACTCAGTTCTAGACTTTCAGAAGGAGTAAGTGTGGACACAAGACTACTGTGCAGCACATGTTTCTCAAAAATTGTTCCCCTACGTTAAATGCTTGTCATCATTATTAACAGTCATTACATCTTTCTCTTCGCAATCTTCTTTTTCACTTGTATGGGCTTCATTTTTGAAGCATTTCATGAGGCTTAGTTTTTGGCACCTATTCTTTTAACAGGACACAGGGAGGAACCGTAAAATTCAGAAGCTGTCAAAATTACCTAGACCAGCTTAAACCATTCAGGTGTTTTCAACCCTTCAAAGCATCAATCCCATTATCTGAAGAGAACAGCACATCTCCATACCCTGTAAGAAACTCAGCAAGTAACAAAACAACCATCATGCTATATGTACATGCAAGGTAGCTCCTTAATTCTTTTCAAAGATTTCTTGTTGGTAGGCTACAGTAAATTTTTTCAGAGCAGCTGACAGAATAGACCTCAAAGAAAACAGTACCATGACTAGGTTATAAATTCTGTATGTAGCAGCTCCTTGCAATTTCCAATCTGTGGTAACAAAATCAAAAGAAGGTAATTAGACAGGCTAAGGGCTGGCATATGGAGCTTTCAGCACTCAAGACACTACTACTGGTTACCAGCCGAGGACCCGTTTGGTGATTTGCAATTACTTACTGGCTCTGAATACCTGCAGCTCTGACTTTTATCGAATGATTTGAAAGAGTTTTCAAATGAAGAAAAAAATAGTTTCTATAGACACAAGCAATTATGAAAGGGCTGCACACTTTAACAAAAGCCTCAAAAAGTAAGCAAGCGTTTTCATGAAACAAGAAAATACAGTCATATTAATTTTTAATATCTCTACACTTTTTTAAAGTCTGAGCGGAAGAAAGACACTTTACCCTTCTAGTTACTGTTTCTGAATGCTGGCACACGAAAGCTACCATTATAAGAGCAAGCCCAGCAAAAGTGGCTTGTGCTGTTGCAACTCATTAATGGCAAAATGCTTGTGTTTTGTTTTGCTTTTAAGTATATGATTTTGGAGCATAACTAAGTGGAAGTTTTGGAGTTCTGTGTCTAACACCCCTTTGACATGTTTAATGTTATACCATAGATTATGATAGTAACACACTCCCAAGCAACCAAAGAAACCACTTGTCTACCATGGAACAGTTACACTCTCATGCTATGTAGAAACTCACCTGATTTTTAAAACATGGAGCAATACAATTTAGGAAAGGTCCCAACTTAAGTTAGGAAAGTGTGGAGTTCTGTGTCTAACACCCCTTTGACATGTTTAATGTTATACCATAGATTATGATAGTAACACACTCCCAAGCAACCAAAGAAACCACTTGTCTACCATGGAACAGTTACACTCTCATGCTATGTAGAAACTCACCTGATTTTTAAAACATGGAGCAATACAATTTAGGAAAGGTCCCAACTTAAGTTAGGAAAGTGTAAAAAAAAAAAAAAAAAGGAAGGATTCTTTTTGCGCTAGTTTTTCCCTACTATAAAATCTGACATAGATACGGACAACCAAAGATAATTCTATACATTGATAGCCATTTGAGAATTGTTACTAGTCAGACTAATGCAGGAATTTTGAATCATTAATTTGGTCAACATTATTTTAAACAGATAAATTAAAAAAAATTAAGTGTCAAGATTTCTTGACGAAGTACTGCAATAAAAGTGTTAAGATTATTTTATTTATGGGTAGTTTTATATTTAAAACATAACAGGAATGCGTGAGTGATCGTGTTGAAATATCTGCATGTGTTGGTGTTTAATTATGCTGGGAAGTCTACAATTTAGGGTTAGTTGCTAACCAAGGAATTCCTTGTGCAATATCCTGCATAAGTGAGAAATGAGTAATTTAAAGCAGCCTGGGGGCAAATTTAAATTACACATTTTAAATATAACTCCAGGCTTTTAAATAGAAACACGTATATATAGTTTTCCTTTCCACAGCTGTGGTCTCAATGGGTCTGTGGGTGCTTTTGCAGTAGCCCTTTCCAGTCCCATGGGATTTGCGTTTCTTCACGATGTAGAAGTTCACCCCCAAAGGAATTCTATTAACATGTACAATTAAAAGTCCAATTCTAATCTAAATTGATGCTATCTCCCTAAATATGATGAGCATGGGCCCTAATGATTTAGTTTGTCTTACCCAAAGAAAAAAACATGTAGTCTCATAATTGCATAAAGTAATCTTGAAGAAACAGGCAGCTAGAGAAGACTTAGTTTTCAGCGTCAAGTGTTAGTATAAATCCATAGAAATACCCACATGGGCAAAAAGTTCCAGGAAGCATACTGTCCAGCAGACAAATACGTACTGATGAATTAATGACAGAAAGCAATACATATTCTATGAAGCTATAGATTAATCAAGGATTCTCTGTAAGATCACAGACAGGTTCTGCTAGATACCTGAATGCAGGACTGGAACCATACATTTACTCCTTGCTAAAAGGGAACAGCTCCTCTACAACAGTAGTCAAATCCGTGACTTCTTTTAAAAGAAGACGTAATTTAAGGAATTGGTCCATTTTGTTGTTCTCAAAGTTGGCCAAACTTAGCCTGAATGTACCACACACAGACTTCATCTTTGAAGGACTTATGTTGTTACAGAATCAAGCTAACATTTACCACACATACACGTCAAGTGCTTCAGGATCATTTGGGAGGGATATCAACAAATAGCTGAATACCCTTCACAGGAAGCTCAAACTAAAAAAAAAAAAATCACAGTAAGGTAAATACAGAATACCACAAACTGAACAAGTCCTTAGCTTATGTTTTATTATTATTACTGCTTAGAAACCACTTACTTGGCAACAGTTCTCTGTCTGCTGTTTCTGTGCAACTCGGATAGGGATAGAAAAGATGACCTTTCTCTAACGGGTACGGGATCATCCTAAATGCTGAAAAAAGAGTGAGTGACATTAGATCTCTATCTAAACCAAGCGACCAGCTTCTCACAAAGACAACCAATCACGTTGGAGGTGAATAAAGGCAGAGAGATTAGTCAACTGTACAAAAAGAAAATAAAACAAGAAGAGATACTTACTGCCTTCCCATGTACAGTGCAGCAGATTCAGAGCCCCTTCTATCCTCTTCCAGTGTTGGAGGTGAAAAAATGCATATGCTACTGCCTCACTGTCCCCTCGTTTCAGAATATGCTCCGGAGGTAGCACTAAGCTTTTCATTTCTAGTAAATACTGAAAGTAAAAACAGAAAGCATGCTTGGTTACATGGAATATTCCAAAAACTTTAATTGTGAAACATAAATGATCATTTGAGGCATAGCTGAGCATATCACACAGAGGCCAGTTTCCACCTGTTGAAGAAACAGCCCAGTCCTGACACAGTGCATACAGCCTACACTCACATGGGAGTGAAAAGCAGCAAAACACACATCCATGTACAAGGCTCTTAAATTGGGGTTTTCACACACTAAGTATCAGGGAAAAATAAGCATCTTCAGTACGGCAAAATAAAAATACATTCTTGTGGAATATACATAAAGTGTAACGCTGCAGGTACAATATCAGTGAGCTACATGTTTGGGCTAATAAAAACTCAAACAATGGTATTTTTGCTCATCATTTAATCACTAAAAGTTTCAACATAGGAGGGTAAGTACTTGTTAGCTCTCTAGTATGAGTATCAAACCAGAAAGTGTCAGTATGCTAACCAAAGGAAGAATAATAAAGCAAACCCAGGAAAATCTTCTTTTAATGTGGTTTTGCTGGACTAGCACAAAGTGTCTCTGATTTCAATTTTTTCGGTTTCAGCCTTCTCCCTACATCAGCAGAGTATGTGATGCACAGAAGGGTCAAAGAACACAAGGATTAATTGTTTTCTATTTCCCTTGAAACACACGACATGCAGTTTTGTTTTCTGATGGTATATTAAAAAAAGACAGGTATTCATTTGAACTTAGCTTTTAAAAACAGATGAGTAATTTTTACAAGAATGAAATGACAGTTTCAGCTCTAGTATTTACCTGTGAGTTGTTCTCTCCTAGCATATAGTGTCTCCTTCAATAACAGCCAAAGTTAATCCACATCTTTGATCAATGTAGCTGGCAATTCCTTTGACTGTCTCCTAAAGTGTAAGAATGCAGCTAACTCACCGATTTATTTCAGCAGATGCCACAAACTATGAGATTATTTACTAATCCAGTTTGAGGACTTAACTTTTCCCATTCAGATTCTTGAAGGAATGTAGGAGGGGTTGTGCCCCAGCCAAATAAAGCACATTTACTGCCTGGCTAGGTTCTTCTCTTAGTGCCTTGGGCCTACACTCTGGAGGGTAATATTCTTGCTAATCCTCTCTAATCCTCTCAAATTTTTTTTTTTTTTTTTATTTTTTGTTAAAAACACAGTAAAGGATCACTCACACCGGGCTGCTGTGGGAAAATGGTCTCAAGTACCTGACCCTTGACCTGACTCCTCATGCTCTCCACAGTGCCCACTTTTCCACTGTACTAACTGCACCAAAAGCAAGGGAATATAAACGCAGCAGTGGCGATGAAGCCCCACCGCAAGCAGTGCCACGACATGCCAATGGTGAACTCCACGCTTTGCCTGTCTCTGTGCCCATGTTACCACACAAACGGAAAAATCCTACAGTCCCGTAGGTTTTCAGGTCCATCTTTAACTGTAAGACAGGCAAGGTATCAGTACTGAAAAGATCTTGGATTTTGCAGATTTAAGAAGATCTTTCCACACAATAAAAATGTGTAAGCTATTCAGAAGATGATGGGAAAAGACTGTTTCATACATTACCAAAATGTAGTTACAGATCTCTAATGTGAAATGGCTTAAGAGTACCAGTTTTCTAGCATTGTAAAATGCCTTCCTAACTTTCCCAACAAAACCCATCCTTGTAAAAGCATAACTCAGAACAAAGAGAAACAAACATTATTTTAGCTTCCTTATGCAAAATGATGTTATGTGCAAAGACAACCACTTCCATCAGTTGTGAGAACAAAGGGATTTCTACTTTACATACTCATATATTTTTAGTTCATGGGACAGAACAGACTGCAAATTCAAAAACCAGATTTTCTTCCCCATTAGTCCACTGTAACCCATTGGGCAAGTCACTTCACTTGTTTGTGCCCTTGTTCACTTGTTTGCGCCCTTGTTCACTTGTTTGCTTTGACTATGAGCATTTCAGAGCTCTAGACAGCCAGCACAAATAAAATTCTGCCCTACCACCTAATAAATTGATGTTTCAAGGCAATATTGCAATTAAAAAAAAAATCAGTGAGAAGGCTGGATAGGTATACAATTAGAAGAGAAGATCAAATTACTGAAACCTGGAATCAGTTTCTGTAATTGTCTGTAGAACTACGGAACATATTTTGCTAACAGCCTGTTTGAAATAATATCCAACTTCTTTAAAAAGGTATATGAGGCTCCTGAAACAACTGGGGGATATACAAATAAAAGAACTTTTAGATAATGATAATGCGTTATAATCTTCTCCCCCTGAAGGCAGAGGCTAAAGCAAAATCTGTCTGAGACTGTCTGAAATGAACTTGCTACGCTCTTGATCAGTCATGCAAACAAGCACCAATTTCTCCGAGCAATTAGCTTTCTCAGTGCACATTCTATTAGATTGGACAGGCAGACAGAATAGAGCGGCTGGATAATTCGAGCCTTCTCAGCAATAGTCAGTCGGACTCCATGATCATTTGCAGAGGATTAGGTCCAGGACTAAACCAACCTTCTGCATTCAAGGTTTCAAACTGAATGCATCACCAATACTAGTACAGTGAAAATCAACATAAAATTTTATTTTTACCCTATGCTCACTGGAATCCATACCTTGGCCACTTCAAGTAATGCCAGATATTAAACTACTGTAGCAACACTGACTCTTAGTCTTGCTTTACATGTGGATGAAGAAAATAAGTGACTGTAGATCTTTCAATAGCCAGAGTTCTGGAGCTATGCTTGGAAGCACACCAGAAAAAGGTATTTTGAAATGCTGTGAGTGCTTATTGTTTTGTGAACTTAATTTGGCTTCAGGGATTTTAAATATCCAAATCTGTATTTATTAATGCTTATCCAACAAAGGCCCTTCATTAATACATCACTGGATTTTTCCAACGAGACAGAAAATTCCAAGTTTAAATTTTTGCAAAAAACCCTGTTTGATCATCACCTATTGCAAACAACTAATTCTGGCCACCAAACATTTATGATATAAATACTAGCATGTTTAACAACTCATTGACCAGAGTTATAGCCAACTTCAAGAAAACATCGGGCTAGAAAGGCTCCAATAACAAGATATCATAACATGACTTTTTTCAGAAGACAATAAAAAGTGGTCCAATAGGAAATTACCTTTGGAACATGAGGGTTAAATTCCACAGCTCTGTGAATTGCTTCCACAGCATTAATTTCTGCTGTACTGAGCCCTCTTTTGGAGGCAGTTTCTGGGGAGAACCTGAAGGGAAAAACCCATGCTGAACAAAAGTAATAAATGCTAACCAGGTGTTTATTTGCATTATAAGCTTCGAGTTCATTAAAAAGTGACTGATTTATCAAGACAGACAAACAAACCCTTCTAGGAGACAAATGTTCATGTTAATTTAGGTATCTTGACCATCATCCACACCCATACAACAAAGTTAAATGTAACTTTTTGAAACTTCATGTCAACCATGCAAAGTAATTGAGTGCCCAAGTCTTTCATAAGATTGTTACATCATCACCTACTGGAGGTAAAGCTAGAATCAGCTGTGCAGAGAAAGCAGAATGAAAGTGAAATGCCTGTGTGAACTACCACAAACATCTGCACTCAATCCATAAAACAAAGAACCATGAACGTAACAAGACACTGAAAACAAAATTTATACAAAAGCACGTAAGTGTACATGGGCTCTTGGAAAACATCTTCACCTGTATTAACTTTATGGATGCTTAAAAGAAACTTTAAGTTATAGTTAAATACACACATATATATGTATGTATACATTTCTAAGAGCAAGTTAAGTGTAGTTAATTGCTACATATTGGATTTAGACCTTTTTAATTCATATTTTACAGCATAACCCAAGATTAGCAACAAACTACTGTTTTCATAGATGTGCTTGCTCACCTTTCTGAAACAGCTCTGGCTTTTAACAGGGCTGCTGTGTAACATATTGCTGCCGATTTTGGAAGACTGATATCTAGGATAAAATAAAATAATTAAGCTGTAAGATTCTAAGGCAAGACAAACATTTTAAACCCACACCCTTTGAGCTTAAAGGTTTTTACTTGGGCAGACAACACATGTAACATCTGGAACATTTCAGCTATGATTAGAAACTTAATTTCTTTGCACAGTCTTCTTTCTGGTCACCAGTCAGGCTCAGATTAAAAAAAAAATATCAGAGTTGTAGTCAGGTGGTAAAGAGTAATTTTTCTTCTAAAGGTACCAAGACACTGAAACTGAATTCAAAGATAAATGCATGTATAAATAAACAATTAAGAACAGTGTACTTTTCCTGTATTAACTCATGAAGGTTTAAAATAAGCTTCTAATCTTTACCTAATTTTGCAACTGCACATTAACACAGAGTTTTACATAATACTGAGAGACTGACAAGAAACCGACCAAAAAAAATACACTAGAGACAGGTAGATAAATTTTAATAAAAATCCACTTTCCATTCTTTTCCAGTTCCATGGGGAAAAGCTTTATTAGTCGTAAGTTTTGTAGAATAACTGAGGCCAAGTTTGAGCTGACAATTATAGGTTAGAAAGTTAGCACTCCACAGTACAAGTTTACTTTAAAAGCAGACCAAGTCTGGGGTCTAATTCCCAAGTACCATGTTGCATATAGTCAGATGGCTCTTGCTGTTTTTTTAAATCCCATCCTGGGCTTGCCCATCACTTACTAGAAGTCTGGCTGACATGTCAAGCAAAACACAGGGGCACTACAGAGAGTTTGAAGCTCATACTCATTTTTCCAGATGCTTAGAAAAAAAATCAGCAACCCTTTCTTAAGAAAGCATTGCAGTTCCTGGTGTTAACATAAATAAGCACCAGGAAAAGAGCAAATGGTTTTGTTAAGTTAGTAAGAATTCACACAGAAGAACATGGACAGTGGAGTAACAGGAGCAGGCTTCTAAGGGTGGCCACGCACAAGAGGCACAGGATTTGGGCCAGAATATCATACTTTCTATTCCCTGAAGCAATAAAGAACAGAGACACAAGAGAGAACATACCGACTTCTCAAGGGCAGGGAACGATTGCCACAAAATACTGCTTCTACGTCCCTCCACTCTGAAAATGATTTAAGGGACAGCTTTGACAGCAGCACTTTGTACACTAATGATGTGGGCATTATCTAGGTGGCAAAACTCTGAGGACAATAAGAAAGTAAGTATATATTTTATTAACCTTTATCTAGACTTGCACAACACCTGAAATGTAGTAGTTGAGATGGAAAGTGAAAGCAACCTGCCGCCACTTAATGGACCAAAGCTTGCATACCACTAATCTCTGACAAGCAACCTCAGCATTACAGAATCATGAGGCCAAGCCTGGAAGATGACAGAAGGGAGTATTACCTTTTCCATCCTATCTACATCAATTACTTGGGGGGCTACTTGGGGGACTATGTGCTGACTGAAAAAGGCTGATGAATTTAGGCATAACCAGGGATGTAGAAGAGAAAAAAATTAAAATAATCTTTGAATTGAAGAAAAGTGAGCTCAGATTTCTTTACAGATTAGAAGTCATTTTAAAAGATAAAAAGTAATCTGTATGCAATTCAGCTTGCGGAAATTTGACCTCATCATTCAAAAGAAAAAACTTGACTTGCACTCTGGAAGCATCTATTTGTTGCCAACGAAGGGAATCTAGTCAACTAGCTGAGATCATTGGTAGGACAGGCATTTTGGACAGGCATACCTCGCCCAGCTCACCTATACTCTTACACGAGACCACCAGTATTTCCCAACAGGCATCACTTACCATCATACTTTGCTAAAACTGCCTGGACATCTGCATAAGCCTGTAACTCCAGCAGTGCCTCCAGGAGGTTTTCATGAATATTTAGCATGCTGAGAAGTGGAAACTCTTTCATCAACTGCAAATTAGTAAAGAGAAATAAATTAAGCACATACAGAATTGCACTTGCATCCCTGAAATACTTAATAGAAATCAGTACAATAGTTTAAGCTTTTTCAGTGTTCCGTTCTTTCACAGTATTAGAAACTGGCATGTAAGCAGCATGAAAAGAATTGCATCATTTCTACCTTACTTTTTTCATGCATTCACCTACTGGTAAATAAGTATACTGAGGTTCATACAACATGCTCTCAACCAAATTTGCACAACTCCCACAAGTGAGTTGGTTTGGTCTGTAATATTTTCCTATGAAAAAAGAACTTATGATACACCTTGGGCAAGTGAAAGAAAAATTATGATGAAGTCTTAAGTTAGCTATTTTGACAAGTTAGTTGCTGAGTCACACATGAAGCAAAATGGACAACAGAACTGTGAACATATGACATAATATAATATAAAAATTTTAAACCTACGTGTAAGAACCAAAAAAACCTGTTCTCAAAAAAAAATCATGAATCATGATGTGCAAATCTCATTGGAAAATAATCTGATTAATTAAAATGCCTAGAAAGGAACTTTAAACCATCAGTTTGGACAATGTGACTGAAAACATCAGTTGTTCACTTTTTTACTTACATCTCTCATCATTTTTACTGCTTCTCGTATTCTTCCAAGTTTTCTTGCGCACATAGCTAGTCTCCTTTTCACATATACCAACACATTGGTGTCTCTTCCTGATTGCAAAGACCAAAAAAAATTTGTCTATCAGTTTCAATCTTTACCTCTCCTTCCCTCTCTCTCTCAAAAAAACCACCAACCCAAAACACCACCACCAAAAAACCCATAACCTTTTTCCTAACCACATGTAAAAGCATAACATAATTACTACCGCTGTCCCAAACAATGCCGGCAACTTTTAACTAGGTTAAATGAAAAACAACAACAAAAAAAAAAAAATCTGTTTTTTCCAAAATGCTGGGTGGAATAAAAGGTGGCGATACTGACACACACTAATTGCTTCATTAGTCTGCTCTACCTATCAAGCTTTCCAAGACAATATGTGCCGAGCCTCAGCGAGACAACCCATGATGAATACACAGTGTAACTGCCACTTCCTAAGATTCATTCAGGTACTACAAAGGATCACAGAGCATGCCATGCATAAGCATGGCTAAAACAGCAGGAACTGCCTCACTGAATTGGGAATCAAACTAGAATCCCTAATTACAACTTTAGTTTTGCATTTCCGCTCACACAAAACCAAGAGTTTATGTGATCCAAAAGTCCTTACTCAGCTGTGCTTCGTGCTGGGGACTTTGGGAATGGCAGTTCTGAGACTTTCTGTAAATCATTTCTCCTGCTTTCAGAGCCTGCTTGAAATACTTCTCAGCATCTACAATAGTTGTTGCTTCTTCTTCAGCCAGGAGGACATATGCAGTGGCACAACTGTAGTAAGGAAAAACCCCACTAATTATTCTGAGGGACAAAGTTTAGTATTTTTTGAATAAGTGTTAAAAGCATTAGAAATGGGTGGTTTTCACTTATGTTTAATATCTAAGCATTGACAGTATTAAAGTAACAAAATATTGACTGGGGTTCAAATGGTAAGTGTCAGGAAAACAGAAACCTTTTCCATTTTGCAGAAAAAACAAACATTTGGAGAAAGCAAAGAAAGAATTGTAACAGCAAGTCAAATTATTTTCCTTGAAATGTTAAAAATGCTCTGGTAATTGTCAGGAAAGTTTTTTTTGTGTTTGGTTTGCTTTTTTAAAACCTGAAGTTAGACATTTTACACAAAAACAATGAGACTACATAACAAAATGGATCACAGAAGTGCATCAAAATTCTTTGGTTTGTGTTATAAGTGTATTTTTAAATCCCTTACAGGAATAGCATCTGTGAACTCCAAATACAGTATTACCATGATGCCATCTCAAACACATACAAACTCATATTCAAATTAGACTGTTCCACATCTGAATAAGATTTCTCACTTATTATTCCTACTAATAACAGATTTAAAAAAAAAAAAAAATCTTTTCCAAGAAAAAGGGAAAACCAAAGCTATTTTTTTATAGAACAGTGCAATACTTCAGTGCAACTGACAGCCCCATGTGCAATTCTCACAGTCCCCGAAGTCACCCTTAAGCTAAAAGTAAATTATTAGAACAAGAAACCAATAGTGTCCTCAATATCACTCCGCTTAGTCCTTCACACTAGAAATACAGCAATTGAGTTTATGCTCTAAACTTACTCATTGTTCAACTCTAAAGCTTGATATGCTGCTTTAATCCGGGCTTGAGGGTTTCTCTCTCGCCATGCTTTCTGCATAACTGTTGCAAAAACATCGAAAGGCTGGTGAGGGACAAAGACACTGGCAAAACACCTGGGAGCCAATGAAGGCAACACTGGCTGCTTATGCCTCAGCTCTACATTAACATTCACTGCCATTCTGCAAATTCCTATCTGCTATGTGATTGTTACAGGGAAGAGTAAACAAGCAGTTTAATTCCAGCATGAGTTTCTACCACAAGCAGCAGAATCTTGCAACTTCTCCTCATGCCTCAAACTTAACAAAGCAACATCACCAGGAAGATTCTTCACTGACCATTTAAAAACTCCTACACTGAGAAGCAAAGATAGCTTACAAAACCAGGCAGATGTACAATTTCTAAATTGTTACAGATTTTTGGAAACATTTCCAAATTTTCAACTTGTTGAAAACTTGGCAGGAGCAATTGTTAAACACAGGTTCTTGCATGGACCTGCACAGAAACTTAATTTAAGCTTTCAAACAGAACTTCAACAAAAAAAGTGAGAGAGTAAGCTGTGTCTTGCACAGGTATAGTTTCATACATAAGTATTTAGACAGATCATAAAGGGTTAAACAATTTCTTTTTAAATTTACAAAGCAGATTTGAGTGACATAACATGGCAAAGCCAATTCAAGATATGCTATAACAATTGTGATCACCTTATTAGAAAGTGTTCTAGGAAACAATTCAAAAGGATGAAAATCTATTCAAAAGATATCTATTACAACTTGAATTCAAAATTACAGTCAGATAAGGAGCAAACAAAGGTTCAATGCAGCGACTCTAAACCCCTCCCCACTATGCTTTCATTAGGGAAAAATGGAAGTCCCAAACTGAAAACCAACTTCTAGCAAAAGAAAAACATACTTAGAGCTACCATTTTCTATGCAGAACTAACAGCTTTCACACCAAATAACAGTTCTGAAAGAACTCCAAAACCTTACATTCATGGAGTTACATATCTGGCCTATCTCAAGTACGATAAGAAAACTGAAGAATCTATACATGTTTCTTTTGGAACAAAACCTTCTGCTGTGCAGCAAGAATAACGTGGAAAAATGTTTGAGTTTTCTTTTGGAAACAAAATATTAGTCTTGGCTTAGTAAGCGAGACAATACACTCCATTTTGTGAAACAAAAACACATCATTCATATCAAGCATGTCACAGCCAGTTGACAAGTAACGCTTCCGGAACTTGACAAATTGACAATAGTTCACACCCAGTCTGACAATAACCAGGTAGAGAATATTTTCTGTACTGAACATGTGGAACATAACGAAAAAATTCTGGAGACTGCACTATTCATTACTAAGATTTAAATGAGATCACATCTTTGGTTGCTGAGAATACAATCCAGGTTTTCAATATTGCGTTGTTAATTATTTGAAAACTGTGAGATCTTAAAGTGTCAGGATCCTGACAGCCTTCAACTCAGTAGAGAAAGCAGAAGGTAAAAAAAAAAAAATCTTTTCACTAAATACATCTATAAAACCTCCTTAGTAGTTGAGAAAGGCTATCATTTCACAAAGTATGTTACATAATAGCTTGCACTACCTTGAAGTACATTAAAAATACCCACTTTACACTCTCCAACAGTTATATACCTTATGCATATGTAATTGGTACCTGTATCTGAAGGCCGAAGGGCATCTGTATCACATGTGAAAAAGTTTTGATGATCTTGAGCAGACAAATTCATGTCATAGTATGTAAGAGGCTCCTTCCCAGTCACCCACATGTATCTTTAAAGGGAGAAATTTCAGTAAGTGGCACTCCTAGTAAATAGTAATGCCGATACCAAGAGGGATATCCGATGTGCCTAACAATAGAAGCTAAAAATTTATTAATAAAAGGCTGGAGCTACTATCCAGAAGTTTTCAAGTACTGCTGTTCCATAATCTGTACAGGTTGCCAGAAAGCTTCCTGCAGAAGGGAAAAGTCTTTTTGATCCTCAAGTTCTGAACAACTTGGGAACTGGCTTCCTAGGAAGCAGCTTTTCTTATGAAATAACACGAGGAGACTTACAGTACAGCCAATCAGTTTAATAAAAGAGAATTTAGATTCAGAATCACTGTCTCAACCTCTGAATAAAGTTTTTCTTCTACTTCACTCTCAAAAAACCTGATGATGTTACAGTAACATTTGCATTCCTAACATTGAAACTGCCAAAGTTTGGACAGGTGCCTTTTAAATCCAGGACTGGCATCAATCATCCCTATAATCTTGCAGGTCTCAGCTGTGTCCTGATATTGCTCTATGAAGAAACCCTGTGTATGCCCCAGTTAATTTTAAAAATATGCAATGGAAAGTAAGACAATTAATACCTGCTATACTCTGCCCCTCTGAAAAGATTGAGAGGATTTCGCCACACTTTGCACTCTGGGGGGGAAAAAAAAAGTACTTTTTGAATTAAGAGCACAGGAAATACTACCTTGACTTTAAAATGTAGTAATGTAAATGCACTTTTCCTTTCAAGCTTCTTTAATTTTATTGTTACACAACCTGAGCACAATCATATGATCTTCTTCATCAACATCTGCTATTGCATAAATATTTTTGCTCCCCAGCATTGCTGGGGCACAAAAGCACTTGGTGGTGCCATTTACAGTCACACAACGTTTACCTTGCACATAGTCAAAATAGTAAATATCTAATGTTACTGAAAACAGTTTTAGCCAGATGTGTAATGTATTTTCTAAATCACATTTTTAACAATGAATGTTTTAGATCAAGGACACATTATTATTTAGTTTATTTTTAGCATTATTAATAAAACGCATTATAAGATGTAGGCATTTCTCCAGTTCTTACAAGAACTAATGCAGAGACAAAGCCATTTAAAAGCCAGCTCATGTGAGCGAGCCGCCTTGAAACTTAAGGAAAGCTGCTAGCACAAATGAACAATCACCTGGCATATTCTGCCTGCTTGTCTCATTCTCTCCAGCAGAGAATGCTGCTGGTGCTGGAGAGCCGTTTTCTGCGCCGCCGATGAGGGGCCTCAGGTGACTCACAGAAACCTGCTCAATGAAAGATGTGCCGTATTTTCGGAAATGCCACCACTCAAACACCTGTCAGAGGAGAAAAAAGCACCAGGAATTTCTTGGGGCGACACCCTTCCAACAGAAACATCAGAGATGAAGCGCCAATTGTTCACAGGTAGTACCTCCCCTTGCAATTGACTACAGATGGAACTTATCTACATACAAATTAACACTAATTATCTCTTTTGGCCTGTCTTGTCATGCAGGATCATTCACATAGCATGAAAGAGACTGAAAAAATCCCAGTAAAATTTTAGTCAAACACATGTTCCTCCCTCCCCAAGTCATTAGGATAACTTCTAAACCCTTTCAGAAAAGTGCCTGTATAGGGAAACTGTGCATAGAGGCAAGCACCTCAAGACAGGTGTAATTTTTCATTTCCTTAATAATCTAAAAGAATAAAGCACAAAATGGACAGTTTAACTGACATGTTCATTGAGAAACTGACATGTCCATTCAGAAAAGTCCAAAGCAAAAAGAATGAATTAACAGCGATCAAGTTCACTTTACCAGAAATTTTGGGTCAAAAACATTACCATCTCTCTCTCTGAAGCTATTAAAAATATCTGCATATCACAAGTCCTCAAACACTACACCATACTGTCAGCCCTGGACCAGCTTAGCTCAGTACTTTCATTAACACACAGCAAGACATGATGTTAAGACAAACTGTATTCTTTGTTAAGAAGCATCACTATAAATAGTGGCTGACCAATTACCACTTTTTTCTCTTAAGAGCAGACCTATGTAAAAGACCTGTCACAATGAGAAACCACCTCCTCGTATGACTTTCCTCAAAATCCTTCATTCAAAACCCAAGCAACATTCCTTAGAGCAAACAAGTTGTTTCTTCTACATAAATGAGACGCTTCTTTTCTTTTTAAATGGTGGCTACAAAAAAAGAACCTATGAAAAATCTATGAGACAGATTTTGCACATTCTGGTAAATAGGTTCAATTGATGAGAAGAGACATTTTCTTTAGCTTTTAATACTGACAAGAAAGATTAATCCAAAAGATTTGTATGTAGTGCCACAGTCTGCATTAGGGTCAGATGATCATGACTGCAGAAACAGCTGCACTAGCAGAACTGACCATGCAAGCGTGCCCCACTCATCTCGTGCAGCCAGCCACGTCTGTGCACGCTGTCATCTGAAGATAAGCCGAACTACTCACTCATTTTTCACACCAAAGTTGTTAAGTTACATGATGACACATGCACAAAAGTCCACCAAAAACTACTGTGGGAAGCTAAAGTCTTAACTACCTAGTTTAAAAAACTCAGTGTTTTCTTTACAGAGAGGTCTGCAGAGTTTGCATGTACATTTTACATTTTTAGTGCATCTACATAGAGACACATGTATGTATACATAAACATCGACACACACGTCCTTAAAACAAGCCTGAGTTTCTAAAGTAATTACAAGCTATTTTCCTTAGACTCACCCTAACATACACCACACATAGCAAAAGACTATATACAATACATCAGAGAAGGTATGAAACAAGTTCCTTCCTAGTACAAAGGCACCCTCTAGAGTCTGATCAAAAAAAAGCCGAGTGCATTTACCCCTAACGAAAGCATCTTTGAGGTGTTAAAATTGTTTAAAAAAAAGCGGACTACTCACAAATATCAGTCCAGATATAAAAGACGAAGTCACTGTAAGGGCAAAGTAGAATTTTGGAGTCAAAGTGCTTAAGAACACAGTCACTGTTAAAGAGAAACAAAACAAAGCAGAACTGAAAAACACAAATAGCTTTTCATTAAACAATGCCAAATGAAATATGTAAATATAAAACACCACACAGCCCTAGTAACTTTACAGATGTTACTTTGTTAGAGAATCCTTCTTTCTGTGTACTATTTTCTGTCTGTAACCATCTGTGACAGTGAATTAGGTTACATACCCAATCTAAAAAAGTCAGTGTAAATTCTTGGACAAAGCAGCCTACGGTTTCAGCTACATCATGGCTGGTGGACCACAAGACGCCAACTAAATGTATTATTTAAATTTAATCTAAAAGGGAAACGTCCACTAGTTGAAGCAAGTTTCTGCTCACTATTAGGAACTTCGGCCGGAGGCAAAGCGAGGGGGCGTGGGC
>NW_010550474.1:4051-15434 GCF_000687285.1 Phaethon lepturus | reverse complement strand
CGCCGGCACGCCCGAGAGGCCATGTCTGGCGGGGCGGCTTTGGGAAGGGGCCTTCCCGGAGACGCGCTCCTGAAAACCGTGTGAAGGGCCGGTGGAAAGGCTGGGTAAACCAGCCCTCACTCGCGCGAGAGCCGTGGGGGTTTTGGGTTACAGTTTCGCAGCTCTGTTTTATTTGAAATGAATTGAGTGCATTTGGATCCGATATGAAGCCCATCGAAGACGATGGAAACGCTGCTGTTCCTTACATGCATGGTTATTTTAGAGGACTTTTTTTTCCTCTCGGTTTATTAATTGATTCTCTGGTTTTCCTTTTAATTGCTGAGAGAGAAATTCAATGGGCTGAGCGGCACTAAATCATGTAGAAGATATTTGAAAACTGCGTTTTCACAGGGAGGTGGGGATATTATCCTTTCCTAATGCACTGAATTAACCCTAGAAAAATAACAAAAAAATTAATGTAATAGGAGGATATAACCAGGCAGCCACAGTTGAGAACAGGTTATTTTACTTGCTGGCCCTGTGATTCTGTGGTAGAAATATGGGGTCAGGTAATAAAACCAGAACACTCTCCCACTTAAATGAATGGAGCCATTCATTTTAAGGACAGCTTCAGGGTTTTTCAGTCTAGCAACGTAACTAACTGAATTCCCTGCAGGCAGATATGCCAGCGAAGGAAAGATGTTCAGAACAAGGATTCCAGGCCATACGCTTTAGAGTGTTAGGTTGAGTTCCCCCCCCTCCCACACCTTTTTTCTTTAAAGGTTGGGGCTAATTGCTTTGGTGGAGCTGGGGAGGCGATGGAGGGGGGCAAGGCTGGGTTTGGCAGAGAGGATCTGTGTGAACGCTTCCTCCAGACCGCAGAAGCGATTGAACCACTAGAGCTCTGCAATTCCGAAATTCAGCTAGATTCAGTAAAGCGTGAGCTGCCTTTTTCTAGGTGTTTGGGACAACCTAACGAGAAACCCACCGCTCTGAGTGAGACCAAAGTTCTTGGGATCTAAACAGTGAAACAATATTATTATCTTTTAATATAATAATATTTTAAGATAACAATGATTAAGTCATTTCTCTGCTAGCGGCAGGTCATAAAGATAAGCACTTCTAGAGCGCTTGGCTCCTTCCAAGTGCTGCTCTGCTAACAATAGTGTCTGTGATGCTGGAGGGCTCTCCGCTTCTGTTCATTTCTGCAGAAGGCTGATCTTGACTGTGGGAAGACTCCTACTAAAAACTAGAAGAGGCTTCATATGAGCCTTTTCCCCACTCAGGATAATGGTCTCTTTCTCAACAGGTTTTTGAAGGAGGGGAGAAGGAACATATCCAATGGTCAAAATAGAGCGTTGCAGGAAAATAAAGGTATTTCAGATGAGCACGTCTTCTGGGTGTGACTCTCCTGCTAGAAAGTCAGTAGCAATGCAGAAACATGGCATTACCCTTTGCAAGCCCAAAATGCAAGCAGTGCATCGTCATCCTCGTCCTCTAGGACCTTCCTTAAATTTGTGCTTGTTTGCGATGGTGGGGAGTGGTGGATAAGTGGATACTGCTTCACATTTCTGTCTCCGAGTCGCTTGGTCTGTCCCCTTCAACAGTGGAGGGCTGCGGGAGTTGGCAGGGTATTTTTGGATCATCCAGAATGTGAACCAGGGGAAAAACATCACTGTTCTTTTCCTGGAGTAAAGGAAAAGATCATCTAGTGCAGGAGAAGCAGAGAAGAGGATCTAGAAGATGGGCGCTCTCCTGCTGTTAGATACCGCTGCTGCTTCAGAAGACAAGGAAGACACATGGATGCCCATCAGTTGTTGCTGGTCCTCCACTCCCCATCACACACTGAGTGCTCCCAGCTCTGGTTACCTTAAGTGCTCGCTACCTTTGAAGAGGCAGAAAGGGATCCTTCACAAATCAAGGAGATTGCCTAGGACACCAGTCCTACCTAGTGTGTCACGGATCTGTTCCGAGGCGTTAGCAAAGCCTTTCCTGTCGGCTGGCACTGCTGTCCTCTGCTATTCCTTCTTCCTGCCTCGCCCTCTTGGAGAGCTGTCTCTCCGTGCGCAGGGGCTGCAGGATCTATGTTGGCCTTGTAGCATCTTTAACATTTTCCAGAAAATACAACTCAGACTTTAGCAGCTACTTGGCTTTTTACACGAAGTTGAAAAGACTGCGCTTTCTTTTCCCATTTTGATCATATTTTGTTGTGTATATGATTCTTTTTTACTGACGTCTCAAGATAGCAGATGTCTGGGGAAATGTGAGTACAAAAGTGAATGAGAACATGGGGAAAGAGGTGGTTTCATTTCTGAGGGAGCTTAAACTTGTTCATTTTGTACCTACAGCCACCACAGAGCAGTGATCCTAGCCCAAAACTATGTGATAGAGGTGACACTCCTGGAACAACAGGAACGGGAGAGAGATTGCAAGGACAGGGAGCTCAGCCTCCAGCCCTGGGCAGGGTCACTTATGTCTAGGTCATTCCTGGTAAATGCTCAATGTGCTTTTGAGGCCTTCCAATATCGGTGTCGCTCCAGATTTCCCAGCCGTCTGTCTCTGGGTTTTCCTAGTCCTACTCCCATAAAACTTTTTTTTTTCTGTAATAGCTAATGTTTTTCCTGCAGTATGAACCCGTTACTCTGTTTTATCTGCTGCACATGTGGTGAAAAGATGCTCTCCTTCCTCTTGGAAATGTAAAAATCGTCTGTATTTATTCATATCTCAGTTTCTTCTCATTAACCTCCCTGTTGCTGGTTTTCTGCTTCCCGTTCATCTCAGCCTTTTTTATGTCCCTCCTTTCATTTGCCTTTGTCTCTTGAAAAATAAAATCCTCTTTTCACCAACGCAAAAAGCCAGTTGGAGGAAAAAAATCCCGCGAATGCAAGATGAGTTTTTGCAAACCCTCACACAGCATCTCAGCCCTTTGTCTGTCTCCTCTGTTTAGACAGCAAGCTCTTCAGAGGAGGGGCTCTTTTCCTGTGTTTGTACAAGTGCTTAGCAGACTGAGGCCCTGATATAGCTGGGTTCCTTAGGGGCTATCGTAATGCACAATAATAATGACCCATATGTCAGTTTAGCCAGGAAAATACTAAAGCAGCAGGCCAGTAGGCAGATTTTTCCCTTAATGGACCAGGTATTGCTTAGACAATGTGGACCGTTTCCCCTTCTATCCCACTAATAATACACTTCCCTTTTAGAGGAAGTAGTCCTAGGGATGATGACGTATTTTAAACTTTGTGGGCTTTATTGTTAGTCTAATTATGTTGTAGACATTTAGGAGCATGTTTCTGGAATGTTTTGCAAAGCAGGTGTTCATGAGTTATCTGCGCTCCAATTCTCACGGGGCAGCAGTTGTGAAATTGTGTTAGCGTGGGGCCTCATGCGTGGCCCAAGTGGTGAAGTGTATTGGCTTGGGCTCAGCATCCTGCCAAACTACTTGCTTTATTGTTTGGGTTTTATTGATTACTTTCGGTTTGGCACACTGGCAGAAGTTTGTGTCAGCCTGCAAAGCGTTGCACAGGCGTACCCCTAGTAGCTAGGCACAGTTATCAGCCCATTTCATAGAATCATCAAGGTTGGAAAAGACCTCTAAGATCATCAAGTCCAGCCATCGACCATGGAGGGACCAGCCTTGCAGTTATCAGCCTGTTTGGTGGAGGTATCTGGTAGGTGTCAGCAACGTTGGTTAATTTTGCAGCTAGATGGAAACTTTGATTTTTTTTTTAACTTTTTTCTTTCTTTCAAGATCCAGTGAGATGTCATCAACACATTTTATTTTACTCTTACCATTTTTTGTCTTGTTAACATCAAAATGTTTTGAGCAAAGTTTTAGTTGTGTAACAGCACTTAGAAATGTTGACACTCAGATGAAGCATTTTGACTTTTTTTACAGAGAAGAAATAACTTGGAATTTTCATTTCATAAACGTTTTTCAAAGTGTCCTGAATCAAAGCAAAAGGGATAAAAGGCTGTGTTTAAAAGTGTTAGAAAGGATACCAAGATGCCCCAGTTTCAGCCAGAGGCTTCGTGGGACCCTTGGATGTCCTCGCTAGCTCTGGGTGAGCCTGGCAGGGCGACGATCAATGCTGATGGGGCCGCCGCGGCTGCCCTGTCCTGGTCTGGCTCCGCTAGGAGCGGGTGTAAATCTGCTGGAGCTGCCTAAGGCACGTCTCTCTTGTACAGAGCTCAGTTTAGCAGGAATTGCTGGGAACAGGGGGAGGGAAATTGAGGATTTGCTGCTTGGTAAATCCTCCCACCTCCCTCCTCCCAGCGGAGACATTTGTGATAATCATGGAGAATGCTACCACTTCAGCCTGCAATAAAAACCACGGAGCAGCTCTCGCTCGTAATTGTGTTGCTGCCCAGGGGAGAGAGAGGACTGTTCTCCTTTTATCATTGTCTTCGGGGTTGGGTTCATTTTTTCCTTCCTCTGCCAATTAAATATTCCTATACATCATCATCATCTCGATTCCCCTCACCGAGTAACACACGGGGTTATTTTTAGGCGGTAGAAGGGGTGTGCAGGGCACCGTGAGTCCTGAGATGTTGGGGTCGATATTTATGAGTAAATTCAAGCTGAGTACAATCTGCACGGTCCTGTAAAGTGCAGATCTGTTTGAATTGAGAGAAGTATTTTAGTGGATTTATTGTTGCCTTTGACATGCTTTTTATGTGTTCTTGTCAGAAGCTGAATTAAAAAAAAAGTGCTGCAGTTTAGTGTTATCCTGTAAAAACATAAAAATCTGGCAGAGAAAGACCTGTCATCATAACTTTCATCATGTTACAAATCCTTACTTTGCCACATCTGCTCATTACATGAGACAGGCAAGAATTCAGAGCAACTGAGCTTTGAGAAATTCTTTTGCAGAAGGTAACAACTGATTAAAAGGTCAGGAGATAGCTTCAAAAATTTTCCTGTGGTCTTTTCAGTTCATGAATTTCATAAGCAGGATGCTGGTAGACTGCATCGCTGCATATGTTTAGATACAGATTAGACTGGGGAATGAATTACAGTGAGGTGTAAAATAAGTGAAATGTAAGCTGTATAGCAAATTTACTTCTTAAAATTCTTGGCATTTTTGCACAATAAAAAGAAAAAATACACCATGGCCGTTTTGGGAGCACAGTGGGCAAGATCAAGCACGGAGTGGTAAAGTTAATGGTGCTATGGTGATTCATCTTGCCCGATGATCTTGCCTATGGGCTCAAACTCTGCAACTTGGTCAATAAATGTGATTGTAGTTATTATGTTTAAGAGTAGCTATGGATTTTCAGTCAGAATGATCTTTGCTTTTGTTTTTACCATTATTCTCTTTCCATCTGAAATATAGCCTTTCTGCAAGAGCACTGCTGTTTGGCTGCATCTCCGCTCTGCTGTAAGCTGCCTCTGAAGGCAGAGCGGCAGCTCCTGGGGAGGTGGGGGGGTGATCCGCTGTGCGGGCTGAGCTCCCCGGGGATGCTGCTCCTGGGGGCTGCGGGGCCAGCAAAGGCCAGCCAGAGGCTTATAAATTCCCTGCAACAATCCTGAGATTAAAATAATGATAACTTCAGTTTGATGTTTAACTTTCTCGGGAGATTTTAAGCAAAAGAAGAAAAAAGTAAGATACAAACATACATACATACGTACAAACATACATACATACATTCTGGAAGCTGGGGATTTAAAAAAAAAAAAAAGCCTCAAACATTTTGCTATTGGATAGTGACCATAACAAAGAATGGAAAACAAGGTGCTAGTTGTGTTTTCATATGGTCAGATGATTTCAGAGGTTTCGTACCTTCTGCAGAGAGGAAAAAGGCATTCTCCAAGGCAGTTTGCTAGTTGGATTTCAAAGTCTTTGGCCTTACCGAGTCACCTGGACAAGTAACTTCACAGCTGGATGGTGTCAAGGCCACATATCTTTGTCCCACAGCTCTTAGGTTTTAAATGCCGGTGTACATAGTCCTGTGTTGCAGTTGCAATATCTTCTAATAAATAACATTTTAAAATGTACAAAGATACATTTGGTATAAATATAGCTCACAGCATGAGGCACTGAATAAAACATTTCTCTTCACTCATTGGGGAGGATCATGCATAACTTACTCTTGGATCTGCTTCATCACTCAGGCGTTAGAGAGTCACCCCTAATTTGTGAAAACATATGGCTTATTCCACCCTTCTACACCGAGAAGTTGTTTGAGGCATGCTTGCCTGCAGTCTTGTGTTCACCATCTGGATCAACCTTCTGCAAGTCGAGGTAATCGGGAGTTATGTCAAGGGGGAGCAGGGAAGCGTGTTCCTCCTCCTCTGCTAAAATCGGAGGACATCTCTTCTAACTCTTGGCTTTGTTACAGCCTGATGGACTGAACCTCAGGAAAAAAAATAATCATGGACCAGGCAAATAGCCAGGTAACTGAAAACACATTTTAGCCAATAATTATGAACCATAGAATCATTTAACTTTTTTAGACTACATCTTTATAAACGACCTAGCAACAGTGAGTTAGGGAAAACTTGATGTGGATCCAGTAAGAAAATACCTAGTATGTCACAGACCTATTGTCCATTCTGAACCATAGATTGTAACTAACTTCCATCCACCCACAGGTCTGAGCTCCTATTGTTCATGCTCCAATTTGATGGAATAAGCAAATCTTAGACTACATATGCTAGTTCAGTAGGAGTCTTCCACAGGGCATGCATTACTCAAGCAGGAAATACATACATACATGTTCTCACCAGTTCCTCGATCTCAGTTGCTCAACAAGAGTCAATGGATTATCTACATGGAGCATCATTTGAGTTCCTAGTATTTACAGTCGTTGCTCAGTCAAGTCAATGACAAATTAACAACCCTGTTTACTTGTTCTGGGTCATTGTTTTGACTGTTGTATTTAAGCAAGGACTTTTTATTCTGTTCTGGCTCAGAAAAGTGGTGCATGGCTTGCTCAGGTTTTTCAACTTGCTCTCATGCTGGAGCCACAGTACTTGCCGCTCCCTGCTGCCCTGGAAGGTGCCTCGGCATACGTGGTCAGGGCCCACCTTGCGCGCGGGTTGGGCAAGCTGCACTGCCCAGTGCGTGCCTCAAGCTGGGTAACCTGCAGAGACCTGTGATAGGCATCGTCATTGCAAACCACCGAGCTGGTGGCTGTATCTCTGTTTTATTGCAGTCCGCCAGCGACCCCTTCTTGAGTTTTGTACAAAGTTGAACTAATACCTCATTCTGGGTTTGAATGTGGAGTCTGATGTGCTCGGTTTTGCTCTGAAGTCCTCTGTAATGCCCGTGGTACTTTATCACTCTATTGTGGACCTCATTGTAACCTTCTGGCATCTTCCCAAGCAGGGAAGAAAGTTAATACTGGCTTAAGGCATCCTTATGCTATTGAAACCGGGTGCATACTGGGGTTAGTAGCAATGGTAACAGTCTAAACTTTTTTTTTTGAGAAAACAAGTTGCAGCTTTATCCTATGCTATTGTACTGGTACAGAGCCCCTCTGAAATAACCTGTTTCTTTCAATAACCATAACTTCATCCTGTTTCTGAAACAAGACTTCATTTAAGTTAGTCCTGGATTGGTACACAGGTACAGAGCCATGTATCCGTGAAAAGAGAAAACTGAAAAGCTTTCTTATGATGCTCTAAGCCCCTAAGTGTCCGTTTACTGGCTGTAACGCATAGACTCTGCAGTTAAAGCTGGTTTCCCTGCCTTGCCCCTCCTACATGTATGCTTTTAGCAGCTTGAATTACCAGGAGCTCTTCCCACCTACTACTCAGGTAGCAGAACAGTGTTCATCCAAGCTCCCTGCATGTGAATTAAACTGATTAAAAAAACAATTGCCCATTGCCTGTGACTCAGCCAGAATAGGAATTTAAGCAGGTAATGGGGGCATACAGGGCTAAACTGGGGTCAGGGTTTGCACGTGATTCCTTCCAGATGGGTGAATTCCTATTTTATATGTTGGAAAGGATTCTCTGTGACCATGTGCATGTCAAATGATTTTTCAAGATCTATCAAACAAAGGAAAGTGGCCACCTTAACCCCAGGAGTCTCTCTGGAGTCATCCCTCTGGTTCCCTCTTTGCCACAGCTAAAGGAGACCATGTCTGTGTGATGGTAAGCCTCTCCCTCCTATCTTGGGGGCCGCTGCTGTGTTCTTTCTTTAAAGACATCCTTGTGTGTTTTCTGGGCATGTCTGTCGTTACTTCTAGCTTGTGCTTGAGGCAGATTTCCCTCTTTCAGGGCTGGCTTTTGGGTCTTCCTGCTTTTGGAAGCGTCAAACATACATGAAGTAATATATTACTGGTTTCAAAGTTGAGAAGGATATAAAAATACTCTGCACTGGCAATGCTGCTGAAGAGCTTTCCCAGTTTCCTCTCCCCACCACCCACACGTACGCTTTCTCTCCTGTGCACGTCTGCAGGGTGCCGTCAGCCGTGTCCTCCGTTCCCCAGGGCTCCTCCACAGGGGAGGAGTGTATCCCAGGGAATCGCCCACCGTAGTCTGAGCTACCGGGTGGGAGAGAGGAGAGTGGAAGTATCTGGTGCCTCAGGACAGGGAGATCTTTCTTACTGCTCTGAGGGTACTTCATAGTACATGAGCGTGATCTCAGCCTGGGATCCCAGACTTAGTTTAGTTAAGGGTACTTACGATAAGGTTGTGCCTGTCCTGGTCTACCCTTTTTATTTCCTTCTCCCTTAATAATAGAATTCAAAATGATTAAAACCGATTAAAATGCAAACCAGCACTATAGTTAAACAGAATGTAATAGCTGGTTTTCATGAAACAACATTAAAATAAAAGATAAGTAATTTATGACTAAGTCCCTCATCAGCTTTGGATGGCCATAAAATGATGCTAATGAGCTACTGCCCAAACCTGAAGAATCTGTGTATTCAGACTACCCGAGCCTGGCTCTCTTCTCCAGGCCTTGAACGTGTCTCAAATTGCAACATGCTCCATATGCTTTTCTTAGACAATCTTCTCTTATAATGTGTAATTCTTGTGCATAACTGCATTTATATGCATCTGAAGATTTATAGGCATGCTGAAGATGTTCATTATTTTACAAATACAGGTTTTTATTAACGAACCCTCACAAGCCACCCGTATGCCTGCTTCGTCATAGCCTTGGTTTACACATGCTTACATCAGGGCACATCAAGGAACAAGAGCTCATGCAAGGTATGAAGGAAAGCTCTGGCATGGCTACACCCAAGTAACAAAACTAGCAGATTCTGGATTATTGGTAGTTCCAAAAGGTTTTGGCACCAGTTTTTTCAGTACTTGCAGAATACCTCTGAGTCAGGCAGGTCATAGCAATTTAAAGTTCTTGTATTAAAAAAAAAACCCCACTTTAATGGAGCTATAAATAAGCATCTATATCTCCAACATAAAAATGAGACCGAATACTTTTGATGAGCGTAATGAATATTATCTATAAAATGGAATGTGAGTGTGTTCATAGATGTAAATTTGATGGGCTGAATAGCCTGAGAATACTTCAGGAATGCTTGAGGAGCCTCTTTCTGTTCTGATTACCAGTTTTTTGCCATATGGAAGGGTATAAATGGAGATTGATGGGAGGAGTTGTTATTGTAATGTACCCATTAAGATAGTTCCTTTGTTTCAATATGTAGATTGCATTTTCAATCTACAAAACAAAATGAGATGTATAGAAGCTTTATGTTCTCCTTTCTCTTCAGCTTCTGCTCAGACCCATATAATTTTCAGGAAAAGGTTAGTAGTTTGCAGGGATTATAGCATATTGGTGCAGAACGCAATTTCAGTCTTCACCCATGTTTTGAATGGAAACAGCATCTGATGAAAATATATCTTAGTGGGAAGAGTGAGGAGATCATAACTTGAGCGTAAACCCGTCCATTTTAGGGAAATTCTTGAGCTAAAACAAGCTATCGGTGTGAAAAGAACTCAATTCACTTTATAATGTCAAAATCAAATATTTATCAACCTTGATTTCAAACCTTTTGTTTGGATTTACCTGTCAACCAGAGCGCGATACTGCTCTCGCACACCCGTGGAAAGCCCACGCCTATGCATGTGGTTCCAGGGCTGCTTTAGCGACGCTCCGCAAGGCACAACTCTGCAGTGCTCCTCTTCCTTACACTGGTGACCTTCCTCTGTCTGCTATAAGGAAAGGATATTCGCTTGCTTAAACATGTTTGGTGAAAGAAGGTTTTATGAATTGACTAAGGCAATCAGATTCAGTCTTACTCTTACAGGTGGTGTCTTGTACAAAACAATATTCCGGACATTCAGTTAAAATGAGGAAAGCTACTTTTTTTTTTCTGGACATCTTATTTGCTTCAATTTGCATGCTATTTATATTTTTACAATTTAGTGTTAGTGATCTGTTTACTTTTCCATCCCAGCTCATTTGCAAGCTGATGGAGGATGTTGCATTCTAAGTTTGGAAACCATTTGATTTTGATACAAAAAGTAGATCGATTGTAATTCCCAAGATGAGAGCCTTGTTACTAATTCTGTTGGATATCTCAGAGCAATTTCTTGCCAGCGAAAGGGCTGTATCTCTTCTGCCACAGTGAATTCCATACATTTTAATGTGTACATTTGTGAATTTTTTTTTTTTTTAATTATACCTCCTTTAAGTTCGTCTAAAGACACTGATTGTCTGTGCTGGAGTGCACCAACCAGTGCTAGATTTCTTGGCAGCAAGATGTTATTCATACTATGTGTATTAGCTCCACACTGTCCTAAAGAGTTTGTGGGGAAAAAAAGGCTGGGAAAAACAAGACAGGTATTTGTCTTGTGAAAGAAGTTTCCTATGTGACTTCAGCGGAGAGCTGAGTTTTGAAGCCAATTTAGCTTTTAAAGACTAAGCACATTTTAAAAAATCTAACTACTATTTAGAATAAAAGATAGCATTAATTGCAGTCAATTATCTATAAAAGGAATAAACTATCACTTAATTGCATTTAAATTCATAATACAAAAATGTGTCTTGATTAGAGAAAGAAATAGATCAGGTTAATTCTTTTCTTTGGTAATGAGTGGAATTTATACAGAAAAATTGCATTATCCTGTGGAGCTGTCATTGGCTTCTTCCTGTAGCTGGTTCTCAGTCTTCAAATGGATATTCAAACACCCAACTGTCATTTAAGCTTTGGATATTTTTCCTTCTCAGACGATAATTCTCTGTGCCCAAAGTTGAAAGCTTTCCATGCTTTCTCTCTTCTGGGGGGGTACAGGTAGGAAGCAGCTGTATAAATTGGCATGTGCATTTCTTCATGGTATAATTTGCAATCAAGTGGAAACGAACATATTTCAGTTTTGTTTTGGTTTTTCTTTTTGTGACCGATTCAAAACCTTGCTTAAAAATTCCAACTGTTAGTCCAGGATGGGGCAGGAAAGAAAGGACATGTGTCCCTAAGCACTGCTAGG
>NW_010550474.1:0-4020 GCF_000687285.1 Phaethon lepturus | reverse complement strand
GGGAAAGAAAGGTGCTGAACAGCATTATTTTCTGAAAGATTGAAACCTGGTGTGTTGTGTGAAGTCTAATTTTAGACCACATTATGCTGCAATATGGTATCAGATTCAAAGAGCAGCAGGTGTCAGAGAATCTGCTAGCTGACACTCCGTGTTACAGCAGAAAAGCTTTATTAAATTCATTTTCTAAGCTGCAAATAGGACTCTGACATGGTGTGAAATTCGGCTAAACTGAACTTCTTCAGCTCCTGCTCTAGCACGTCATGGATTTTCTGTAATCGCCTACTGTGATCTGGCTAGCCCAAGTTTAGAAATGCTGGCTATTAGCCTTAGCAGGAAGATTCTCTGCTTTCAAGCACTGTGTGCTTCCCACCCACAACCTAATGAATCCTCATGGGGGTCTGAAATGAGACAAAACCCAATCCTGAACCGAGGGAGAGCAGGAAAATCTATTTCATGCCTTTCCCACAGGAGACGGGTCTAATTCACTGAGAAATATTTTGTGATGGGGCTGAGGTTATCTGGATGAAACAGCTATTTCTATTTTGAATACTTGAAATATGGATATACCCTAAATAACTATGTATGAGATGTTTCCCTGAAAATTTGAAAGGTTTTTCAGGGTAGAGATATAAATTGTGTGGACATCGTTTACTGGGGTGAGGCTTTTTTTATCCATACCTTCTATGTCAGTCCTGCAAACAAGCCAAGCCACTCTGGCACGGGGCAGGGCTCTGCTGCGGCCCCTCCACAACGGACTTTGTGCTGTCACCCGGCCCAAACGGGAGACGTGCGCGCTGAGCTCGTGTCTCGCGCGCCTCGGCAGCCGGAGCTCTGTCTCGCACGTTTGTGGCGCTTGCCTTCCAGTTCTCTACTTCTACCTCTGCTTGAGCAGGCTGCAAAGCATTGGCTTAGTGGTACATGGGCTAACAAAACCTTCCGGGGTGGACAGCTAAGGGGGAGGCGGAAATATTTGCAGTGCTGCTAATTTTGGCTGCGCAGTGCCCTGATTTTGCCTGTAGCTGTTGTGTAGGGGGAACTCAGTAGCCATAGCAATAGGGATAGTGTTATGAGAAGAGTTGCCATACATTTTAGACTGCTCTGACTGGGTTTAAACATCCCTGAAAGTGCTGGGAAGCAGCAGAGAAGATCAAAAAGGCATTGTCAAGGCTCTGAGAAGCCTGTGGAATTAATTTAGAGAACTCCCCTCGGACAAAACAGTGTCAGGTAAAGACAGTGTTTTATACAGATCAGATGTGATCAGCTGGGCATTGCTGGCAGGCCTGGGGAGTAGCAGAACACAAATAAAAAGGAAATGTTCAGGCTGTGAGTTAAAGCACTTTCTTTCTCTTTTTTTTTTTTTTTTTTTTTTCCCCCTGGGCTCGGGGGGAGTTCTTCCCTGCCTCCTCTTTGGAGATGATTCCATATCTGATCTCATAATGAGTAAAGATACAATATGCACGGGAATACTTTCTAGGGGTGCTTACGACCGATGGGCTTTCTGTTCACAGTTTGGGTGTGTGTTGGGAACGTGAACTGCCTTTAGCCCGTCAGGCTGCTTTGCTCAGGACGGTCCTTCGCAAAGGAAAGTGGATAAACATAAAAATCTTCAGGGAAGAACTGTAAGATTTGGGGTTTGCATACAGACCCCTTCACTGACTGGCTGCCTGATTGCTCCTGTGAGTTGTGAAAGATCGCATTTTTGGCCAAGGCAAGGTACTGCTTTTTGTCATTTCATCCAAATTCTCACCCAATAGCCTGATGATGCAGGTTGTTGTACGCTCACTGACTTTGGTTGCCAAAACAACAAAACCCCCATAATTTTGGTCATGTTTTCAACTACAGTGGTTGTATTTGATATAGGAATGCTTGTCGTAATAAATGTGAAGTGCAGCTAAGCAATGACCTGAAGCAGGGCTGGAAGATCAGGTCACGGGCAGGCAGATGCACCGGGACGCCTAAAAGGTGGCTTTGGCTTTGTGAGCAGGACAGCAATGTGAATTGATCTGTGTGGAGTCTGAACAGTTGGGAATTCACTCAAAATGTAAAAGTAGGGCAAAGCGGCCTTGTCAGTTTGTGGGCAAACATAAATAAGTTTGTAATAGGCAGTGCAAACCATTCATTCAGCAAGATGTTGAAGCTAGATTCAGTGTAATTGTGGTGTTCTATATGAACCTGTACTGAATTTCCTTCTTTAAATGAACTTGATACACTAAAATCCTCAGCTGAGGCTTTAAATATAAAGTTAAGAACAAGGTGGTTGGGTTCTAGGTGAACCCTCAAGTTGCTTTTGGGTATCTCCACTGGGCTTCCGCTAAACAAAATACATTGGGGTACTTATAAGAAGTAGTAGCCAAAAATGCCAAGCACCCACAGTGCAGGGGGGCTGCGGTACCACTTGATGTGCGTTGCTAGAAAGGGTCTCTGCAGGACTAATAGCAACAGTGGTGTTTTATTCTAACGGGTAAAACTACTTGTATTTGGGATAGGAGTTTTTATTCTGTTCATAATTTTTTACAAGGAAACAGGACTTCAGACTGGGCATATAATCAGTATTTTGAAGAAGGTGGCAGGAGAGTTCTAATTCAATTTCTGGCACCGCTGTTTTAGTGCAGAAACCATCAATATCATCATAATGTGTTTTCAGACCATATTATGTGGAGGAAATCTGTGACTTCATCTCAAAGGTGACCTCCAAAGGAAACTTCAAAATTGGCTTGTACAGCTCCTTTTTGTTTTGTTTTTCCCTTTGGGTTTTAAAAGTGTTGTACAAAGGTCTAGGAAGCTTTGAATATTCCCAGCTTTCTGCTTGTGGATCTTTTTTGTTATTATATTTAAAAATAACAGGAATGCAAAGTCTGCTTTTGCTGCTCTCCCCTTCCCCCCTCTTTCCCAATTCCTTGGGGATTTCAAGGACAGGGAAGTGAAACATGGCTCAGAGTTGGAGGCATTTAGTTTTTAGATGAAGATTTTACTTGTAAGTGCTTGGACTCAACAGGTGCTAGTGCGACAAGCAGAATATTGGACCTGAACCAGCTTGACTTGACATTTCTTCTTGCTCTGTAGTGCAGCTTTCATCTTCTTTTACAGTCATAATTACATTAGTTTTATAGGGTTGTGTTTTAGGATAGACAAACTATTAATTTTTAATGTTAAAATATTTTTCCCCCTTCACAATTTTTTGGTATCTTCTTGAGATGTTTTATACATCACAGATAAGAGGAAAAACTAATTTCTTTTTTAAAAAAAAAAATTATTAAGAGAGGCCTCCAGAAGCTCTAGGTTAGCAGCAAAAGTGAAATGAGCAGAAACTCTGCAACCGTCAGTTGAACCAACAGGTTCACGGGGAGCAGCCGATCTGACTCATCGCTTGTTTTTGGGTCAGCTGTACCTTGTGTGTGCAGGAGGCTCTCGCTGGTCTCAATCTACTGTTGTGTTTGAGGTGTCTCTTGAAAAGGTGCTGGCTGGGAGATGTGTGCGAACAAAATTGCTCATCTGGCTCAGAGCCTGCTTTCTTCTTGTGCCCTGGGGAGCCTGTGGGGAAAATGATGTCTGGGAGCAGACTGACATGCAAAGCCCATGGGTCGTACCTTGCGTTCCCTCTGTGTTATTTTGTCTGCATGGTTGGGACGCTAACATAATGAATTTTAATTGGAAAAGAAAAATCTTTTGGTGGAAGCATATTCTCAGATGGGGAAGTATAAATTACAGAATAATTCATGGACTATTTGCAGCTCTTGAGAATTCAGCTGGTCTAAATAATGTATGTTTATACATACAAATTGTGTGTGTGTCCCTGCATATTTTAAATGTTTGATTGTTTCACGTTAAGAAAGAAGTGAACAAGTGCTGACTGTAGAGTACTGGAAAGCTTGCCATTTTGGTTTTAATTTTTCACTGCTATTATGAATCCTGCAAAGATATCTTTTTGTATGCTTTTCATACCTGCAATTTATTGCTGGCCTAAAACTATATAGGCACGGCAGACAGGCAGCAACTGTGTGAAGCCTGAAGATGCTAATG
>NW_010550473.1:40559-43765 GCF_000687285.1 Phaethon lepturus | reverse complement strand
CTTTGGTGGGCACCTGGCATCCAACCAGGGTTGGACCCACCACAACCCAGTAATGTCAAGAAAACAGTGCAAAGACCTGAGAAACAGCTCGAGCCCTCGACTGCCCTGAAACAGTGCATAACACTGAGAAATGACACTTTGCGTCACTTTGCTTGCTTGTCGCCCATGTCCAGCAACCTCGGACATGCCCTGCGGCCTCCGACAGCAAAGGTGCAGCCCGGCTGAGCGCTGGCAGAACTTGTCACGCTGGCTGGCCTGGAAAGTCTCGCACTGAGGTGGTAAAAATACTCTTCCTCCTGTGGCGGGGGCCCTCACCTGCTTGCTTTTTGCATGGAGGGATGAGGAGGCAGAAGGGATCCCTGGGATGGCGCGAAGCCGGCATCCCCAGAGAGCAGCCCCGGCGGGAGCGGGGCAGAGCAGTTTGCCTGGTCTCCTCTCGACCTGTCTGGTTTTGCCCCATGTGGGTGTCAGCTGACGCAGTGAGCTGACTTGTGGGGGAAGAAAAGGAGGGTTGTTATTCACGGGCAATCTTTCCAAGCACTTCTGTCACTTGGCCCTGCCACCCCGCCGCGCAGCACAGGCGAGCGAGGAGGCAACCGGCTGTGCTCATCTGAGTTTTATTTCTGCACTGCGCTGAACAACAGGGGGAAAGTTGGCTGGTGTAGAAGGAAATGAAAGGAAAAAAAAAACAAAGCATTGCATTAGTATTTCCAGAACGATCATGAAGTGTTTCATGTCAGAATTGGTTTCATTTCTCCCGATTCTTGTCACAGTGTGGAGGTGGAGCCTGTAAATAAAAGAGCACCAGAAGAAGTTGAAAAAAATTTACTGCTTCTCCTCGCTACGGGACACTAGACAGGTCAGGTTTCTCTTTTCCTTATTCTAAAAATAATCATGTAATTTTTGACTGTGATCTCCATTCCTTTTAATAGCTGTATGTGAGAAGGCTGCATGAGTCTAAAGTAAGTGTGGTTAAACAGGGTTGCCAGGAGTAGGTTTTGTTGTTTTCTTGTGTGAGGAAAAAGACGACATTAGTATGATTTCCTCTCTAAAGGGAGACAACTGAGAGATGGCATTTAAATTAGAATACATTTTTTAAAGTACGTGCTGCATGGGGGCAGCGTTCAGCAACACGGTGTAGCCCGCGGTATTCGTGTAAAAGTATTCACGTGTAGCAGCATGAGCTTTGCATTGCTGCTTTTTTTTTTTCTGAGAAGAATAAACGTACAACCCAGAGGCTGTGTAGTTTACCCAAATATGCTGAAGTCACGGGATATGTCAGGCAGAAGTCCGTGCGCTCTTCTGGCTGGACGCAGAGCGAATAATTACAAGAGCTGTGTGGGTTCAGTACTGTGGCTTTGCGTTTGGGCTTGATAGTGTATTTTGTTATTATCCCTTGAGATGCAAAGCTGGGATCATTAGAGAAAAATGAGGGAATTCCTCTTCAGGCCCATCAGCAGGTTGGTGCTTCATGCAGATGTGGTCATGTAGTGCAGTGTTTCATGTTGTGCTGGGGGAGGTTTCCAACACACAGGCAGGTAAATGTCTAAAATAAGGTTCAAGGAAGCCAATATTGTCCTGATGATGAAGGCAGGGGCAGCAGGGGAGGGGGTGGTTATCAGGCTTTCAGTATCAGGACATCATCCAGGTGTCACGTGTCACGTGTGGATTCTGGCCAGTTTCAGAAAGGCACTTAAAAATTGCAGTTCTTTTTTTCCTCTCCTTCGTTCTTTTTTCCATCTGATGTTGTCAAGGCTCAGTACAAAAAGAAACCACTATGCCTGCATGGCACAGTGAGGGGTTGCACCGACCTACCTAACCTTTTTCAGGTCCAGCCCTTGCACTAAAATTTTTCAAAGTTGTCACTTATTTTATCAGACTCCTTAAGTCTCAGTTTCCCAGATGTCACAATTTTATCTTGCAAGATCTTTCTTTTTCTTTTTGTTTTGTTTTTCCTGGTCGACTTATTTTTGCATTTCATCCTATTTATGGTTAAAGATTGCTGTATAACCTCTTTCTGAAGGAAACATATCCATGTTTAGGAGGCCGTATGCTAAAACCTGTACATTAATAACACTGAGCACAGCCCAGTGAGTATAAATAATGTAAAAGGGATGGAAAATTGTTCCTGGTTAATATTTACATTAAATTAAAAATTTATAGGAAGTGTTAATTCCAATAAGTTGAAAGGCAGGTAGAGAGTGGTAGAGGCAATAAAAGGGATTACTGTTAGAAACATTATTATCAGTAAATTATTCCTGTAATAGGAATAAAAATCCTACTGTAGCAGTAGAAAATCACAAAAGAATCTGGTGGCCAGTGAATGGAGAATGTATGTTTGTTGCCAATAAAGCACTGAGTCCTGATTCATGGAAGAAAAATTTTATAATTCATTAATAGAAAGAGAAAAAAGTTCATACTGAAATATTAAAGGGACGTGTGGAAAAAGATGAGGGAACTGTAAAATTAATGCCTATAAAGAAATTAAAGTAGTTCAGTCATCTTTTATTGTTGGTCAAAATTGAGAACTTTCCCCGTAGTCATTTATTTTTTATTTTGATAAAAGGAGACAGGAATATCTATTAAAAAAATTGTATGGCTTTATTAGAAAGAAAGACTGAATAGCAAGTATGGAATTAATATGTTTTTTTCTAAACTTGTTTTACACATTGAAAGTGTAACTTGCATTGTGTCTGATCATCCTGTTTTGACATCTGCTCAAATTAGAAAACCTGTAAACTTAATTCAATCAAAAAATTAAAAGAACAGGAAGTTATTTCAAGTAAAAATGTGTTTCTCCTAATTCATTTTCCCAAGTGTTAGAGCTAAACAGGTCTTGTTTATGGCAGGGGAAGGTTAAAAAAAAATCTAGCTTTGAAAATATACTGTTGGGGTTTTTTTCTTTAAGTTAAGTTGTTCTCTCTGGAAATCACTTTCTCTGGAAAATGTCACATCAAAAGCCTCCAGTTTCTTCAGAGACCCATAGAAAATATCTCAACAAAATTTTTACATGAAGAAAAGCTGAACAAGGAAGTAAAAATTCTCCTAGTTCTCCCTTCTCTAACATCATGTCAAGCAAAGTCTGCTTTTTGGAGAGGGTTTTAAACTATAGAGAAGGGGCCTGATCTTCTAAAATAGGTGTAAGACTTGCCTCTGACAAGTGTTTCTATCACACTGAGAGGAGAGTTGGCCACATAGCAGGCAAT
>NW_010550473.1:24354-40528 GCF_000687285.1 Phaethon lepturus | reverse complement strand
GGCTTGGTGTGTCCTGCCCTCACGGCCAGTGACCCACCCATGTAGACCCTCCTTGTGCAGCCGTACATCCCTGTACTCCTGACCCCAGCTGACTGAAGTTAAGCATTCACACACTCTCTGCAACCGTGCCCAGCAGCTGCATACTGACAGCTTCTCAAAACGTCTTTCAGCAAAATATTTCATTGAGGAAAACTGCCTTTTTACAAAAACTGGTGTAACCCCCCCCCCCCCCCCCAAATACTTGCTTACTCTGTGGCAAAGAAAACATAAGAGAAGTAGGGAGAAGTGTTTCAACTCTATCCTTTGGAGAGCAATTTTAGTGATTTTAAAAGAGCTGTGGCACTTAATATCTACTGAAGGTTTGAATCAGTAAATAAAAGTGGTGTTTGATTTCCTCTGCTGTGATCACTGTTGCAAGCTGGAGTCACTCAGTGTCCCATGTTTGATTTCAGAAGCTGTACGGAACAGTGGTTAGACCAGACAGTAATCACTACTTAGTGAAGCACTTATGGACAGCCTGCACAGTAGGCCAAAAAATCAGCAGGCCATGGATAATAAGAGTGTAACATCCAAACAACTTTCTGAAAGAACCAAATTTGCCTTGAAGAAAGGTGGTTTTGCATCACCTTCCTTACAACCACCTTTAGAAGCTTTTGCAGTACCTCTCCCACCTGAATTAGAAGATGAAGATATTCTGACGTCGGAGAACATGATTGAGAGAAAGCCTAACTTTAAGCAGGAGTTGAAGAAACAGTATTATGAAGAACAAGACAAGGTAAGGCAGATACCAGAAGAGGGCATAGATCCTCCCCACTCCTGTGTTTCACTTTGTGCCCCAAAATTAATTCGTTTGTCTCTTTGGGCAATTTGCACTTGTGAGGTCTAAGCAGAGGAGTACTTTTGGGATCAGGCCCAAGCAGTTATTTGTCTAACTAGGAAGATAGGTATCTGCAATTAATCTGCAGGCATAAAAAATGCAGGTGTAAAAAATAGGATGGTAGCAGCCTAGCAGCCAATTTAATGTGCAATGTATATCTCTCTCTTTCATTGGTAACAATTAGCAAATGTTGAACAAAAATCCTAAAATCTGAGATATTTTTTACTTGAGGCTCTGCTACCTTCAACAGAAATACAAAGAAAGGTCAATAATAACCTGTGTTGGATCTTTGCCACTGAAAACAGATTGTTTTCAAGTCTCTGTCATAGTTAATGAAGTTCCTTGAGAATGGTTAGGATTTACTAACTAGCAAACATTGTAATGAAGATAGTGGGGAGGGGTTACCAATGAAGTTTTAAAATACCTGCCTCCAGTAATGTGTGTTGTCTTTCCCATCTTGAAAGAAAAATCTGCTCTGTTTGATTATGTCTGATTGATAGACATATTTTCAGAGGTAGTTTTCTTAGGCAAAGGTGAGGGTGGGAAACTGCAGTTTTTCTTTTCAAAAGATCAAGTATGAATGTACCTGGGCTGTTAGGGTCTGTAAAATATTGGTGTTCTCAAAATTGCATTTCTAAAAGCAGCAGTCAGATTGGAATGTGGAGAGAGGAAGAGACCAAGCTGATCTTTACACAGTTTAGCTGGGCATATTTAACAGCAGGTGGGACAGTTTTGTAAAGGGCTGGAAATTATTTGGTTTGTTTTCATGAAAATTAAGAGCCTGTGTTAATATCTGACATATGTATCAAAACCAAAAAATGACAATAATCAGTCATTTAAAACAAATCACTTGTATTCATCCCTTACCCTAGCCTAAAATAATGCAAAGAAAGAAGAGCCATGATAATCTAAAAGATTTTAGCCACCTCTTAAGGCTGATAAAGCAGAATGCTTTTGGTCACAAGCGGTGTTCCCCAGGGCTTGGTTTTGGGGCCGGTCTTGTTCAATATCTTTATCGATGATCTGGATGAGGGAATCGAGTGCTCCCTCAGTAAGTTTGCAGATGACACCAAGTTGGGTGGGAGTGTTGATCTGCTGGAGGGCAGGAGGGCTCTGCAGAGGGATCTGGACAGGCTGGATTGATGGGTGGAGGTCAACTGTATGAGGTTTAATAAGGCCAAGTGCCGGGTCCTGCACTTGGGTCACAACAACCCCATGCAACGCTACAGGCTTGGGGAGGAGTGGCTGGAGAGCTGCCCAGTGGAAAAGGACCTCGGGGTGCTGGTTGACAGCTGGCTGAATATGAGCCGGCAGTGTGCCCAGGTGGCCAAGAAGGCCAATAGCGTCCTGGCTGGTATCAGAAATAGTGTGGCCAGCAGGAGTAGGGAAGTGATTGTGCCCCTGTACTCGGCACTGGTGACACCACACCTGAAATACAGTGTTCAGTTTTGGGTCCCTCATTACAAGAAGGACATATGAGGTGCTTGAGTGTGTCCAGAGAAGGGCAACGAAGCTGGTGAGGGGTCTGGAGCACAAGTCTTAACGAAGAGCGGCTGAGGGAACTGGGGTTGTTCAGTCTGGAGAAGAGGAAGCTGAGGGGAGACCTTATTGCTCTCTACAACTACCTGAAAGGGGGTTGTGGTGAGGTGGGTGTTGGTCTCTTCTCCCAAGTAACTAGCGATAAAACAAGAGGAAATTGCCTCAAATTGTGCCAGGGGAGGTTTAGATTGGGTATTAGGAAAAATTTCTTTACCAAGAAAGTGGTCAAGCATTGGAACAGGCTGCCCAGGGAGGTGGTGGAGTCACCATCACTGGAAGTATTCAAAAAATGTGTGGACGTGGCACTTTGGGACATGGTATAGTGGGCATGGCGGTGTTGGGTTGATGGTTGGACTTGATGGTCTTAAAGGTCCTTTCCAACCTTAACGATTCTGTGATTCTTTGATTCTGTGGTGTCTGCACACAAACAAAATCTTCAAACCAAGATTTAATAAGCTATTCTGTACTAAATTCTCTTATTACTGGGACTAGTCTTCGTTTGATTACACATACTTCAGTGTATCTGCAGATGAGTGGAAGAAAATGGCAGTTGTTATAAAAAGATAAATTAACAAATCACACTTAGTAATGAGGTCTGCTTTTACTCTTTACCTTCTCAGGATAACTTTCAAAGTTTGGTATTTTTACTAAGGATGGTCATTGAGCCAACCTGAACTGATTTTGCTGTATAGACACCTGTTTATAACATGGAGGTGCAAGGATGCACAGTGATATGAAGTACAGCTTGATGCCAGTACATACGGTTTAGTAGAGAATGATGAACTGGAAAAGATGCATAAAAAGTTTTTTATTGTGGACACAACTTATTTTAAAATTATGCAAAATTCATTGTAAGTTTAACTCTAACAGGCAGTAGAACATACCTTGTACAACAAATATGAGGAAAAGATCCGACCCTGCATTGATCTAATCGACAGCCTAAGAGCTCTCGGAATAGAAAAAGACCTGTCTTTGCCCGCAATCGCAGTGATCGGAGACCAGAGCTCTGGGAAAAGCTCCGTCCTAGAAGCCCTGTCTGGTATTGCTCTTCCTAGGGGCAACGGTAAGAATTAGCCTTCTCAGGTTTTCATCTGAATTTCACTTTGATGAGGTGGAAGGGATTTTTTTTCTTTTTTTTTTCTTTTTTTGGTCTAGGATTGGATAAATCTATGACTGAGACTGTATCTAAATTGTGAGACACCAGGGGCCTTCTTAGATCTGGTTTCCAGTAGAAGAAATGGATGTGCAGGTGGAGCACTGTAGGGCAACTCCAACAAGGCACATGTTCTGGGTGGTCAAGACACCAAGAGTAAGAGGAGTGTAGTGTAGCCTATTTGCTCCAAACCGTGGACAGACTGAAAAATAACATCAGCTGACCCTGTGCATTTCACAGCAAAGAGTAGTGCAGCAGAGTATCAGTTTCACATGGAAGACTAGTTTTGAAATTTGCTTCTGGGGTTGGTTTGGGTTTTTTCAACAAGATTTTCTTATAGATACCTTTTCTGGGGACATAAAAATGTACTAAGATCTTTACTTACAATCATGTGCCTTGGGTGTTAAGTCAAGTATGAGAAGATTGTTGGAAGGCTTTGCAGCTCAGGAAGATTTGCTTTCCGGCTCTGTGTGTGTGTGTATGCACACACATATAAGTTCTGCAAGTTCTGTAAGAGTTGACAATACCATCTAGTCTTTTAGGCTGGACTTGAGGAAGACATTTTTTTCATAGAGCAGTCTGAAACAGGTCACCCAGAGAGGTGTGAATCTCCATCCTTGGAGGTTTGCAAGACAAGACATGGCTGGACAGAGCCACGGCTGACCTCGTCTAGTGCCAGTGACAGTCCTACTCTCAGTGGGAATGGTTGGATGAGAGCCCTTTGGCAATGTCTCTTGGAACATTTCTGTGTCTCTGTGCAAAGTTTTAGGCAACACTGTGTAAGCCACACAGTCCATGGCTGTCTGTCATGCATAACAACTGCTGAGAGAGTTACCTCTGTCTTTGGAACTGCTGCAGGTATTGTTACTCGATGTCCCTTGGAACTCAAACTGAAAAGAATACCTGCCACCCAGGCATGGAAAGGGAAAATTTGTTACCGCAACATCAGCATAGAGCTCCAGAATGCCTGTGACGTGGAGAAAGCAATAAGACAAGGTGAGCTGTAACATATTCCCCTCTAATTTGGCTTGCTCCATTTCCTCTGAATTCTTTATCCCCTTTTCTTAGTCTGAGCAGCAGTCCGCAGACTAACACAGTGATTGTAGCCACAAGTAACGCCAAGAGCTGAATTCACAGCAGAAGAAGGTGGGGTAGCGTAATATAACTCTCTCAAGAGACTTGTACCACTTACTACTTTAGTGATGAAGATGATCCATGATGTCCTATAAAAGCTCAGGCAGTGTCCTCAGCTGGATGCTGTCTGCCACGTTTGAGGAGGTTGTCTGTCAAATTGTAAACATGCAAAGCTCTAAATAGTCCTGTCATCCATTCAAAAACTCAGAGAATGCTTGAGGTGTCTGTGGCTGGAAATCTTAGGATCTTGGAGAAAATTGCAAGAATGCAGAGTGGAGGCCATAGAGAGCTTCTGCCTGCTAGTGTGACCACAGTCTCAATCATTGCCCTTCCCATGTCACAGCTTTACTTTTATGACATTTCATGCTGTGTAAGGAAACGTTTTTCTTACCCAAAGGGCAGAAAGCACTTGCCCTAAATGTGAAAGTTGGATTGTCCTTATTTCCTTGACTAGCACAGCTGTGCAACATTGTTGTTTGTCCTAATGTTTTTTTCATTAGCTTTGCAATATATTATTTGGATATTTTCAATGTATCCTTCCAGAACAGGCAAGGCAAGAGGTATGAATTGATTAAGCTAATTACAGAACTTAAAATCTCTCATGAGAATGACTACAGGGTTTCCTTGCTTCTCTGTGTTGTTCACAGTTCAAGCATTATTGCCTTATATTATCTGGGACAAATTACTTGATCTCTCAATCTCTCTATCAAAATGTGAAGACTATAGAATAACACCTATTTATCTTTTAAGGCAGCCAAGGATTAATTAATGCCCTACAAAGTGTCTTGATATTGAGGAAGCATTTCTACAACTGTCCAGTATTTTATCTGTTCACTTTTGTTGTAGTTTATTTACATTTATTTTGTCTGCATATATGATAGTTCATTAAGTATATGCTCTGTAAAATATTATAGTTCACATTCCAAAGGGAGTCCACGTATCCACATATTGCATAATAATTTCCTTAGATTTTTGAATAAATGCATTGATGTGTGTGGTTGGATCTGAAAAAAGCCAAGCCTAAAAGAAACTTAGGTGGTAGTAGGTACTTTTCAAAGTCATTGTGTTCAGCTTTGCTTTGGTGCATTGTTTGAAGCTTGTATTCATTGTCTTGTTCTTCTCTCCTTGCAGCCCAGGATGATGTGGCTGGTACCAGAGGTGCCATTAGTGGCGAACTAATTTCCCTAGAAATTCGGTCTCCAGATGTCCCAGATCTGACACTAATTGATCTTCCTGGAATTGCCAGAGTGGCCGTGGGGGATCAGCCAATAGACATTGGGGACCAGGTAAAACTCAGTCTCATATGCCAACCTGTTCACAGGGTCACTTCTGCAACCCACCTTATACGCAAGCCTTTGCTGTAGGACCCTGGAGTTATCATGCTGCGCTTCTGAGCCAGCAACAGAACTACGCAAACAAACAGGCCTATTTTTCAGGCAAGGAATTGCTGATAGGAACAGTGAGGTCCTAGATCTCCCGTCTGTCCTGTCATGCGGGAGGGAGCTGCTCACGCTAGCTGTGAAGGAGACATCTCAGGTGCCTTGACACAGCCTACCCATGACAGCATGGAATAACCCAGCCATATGGACCCTGCACACAGTGCTGCTCCCATGTTCCTTGGCTAGACCATAGTTTGGAAGATAGATGCATCCCAAAATGAGTTAAGTTTTACCACCTCTGCGGATGTATTTGGCAAAGGTGAATAGATCTGAGTTCTTGTAAGCTCTTCTGAAGCAAGGTGGCAAATGGGTTGTCTTACAGGTTTGTTGCTCTGTCATTGCTTACTTAGAGAGCACATCAGAATCAGGCCCATCCTGGTTTTTCTCATCCCTTAAGGGATACCAGCAAATCCTTTTTGAAGTAAACAGAATGTGCGTTAAAGTGGAGGGGATCTCTATTCTTCCTCCAGTTTCTTTTAGAAGAAATGCTGGGGAATGCAAATAAAACTCTAGTTGGACAAGGCCAGCTGTGAGGGTGATGTGCAGGAGCTGGGTGTATTGTTTCTCCTAAAATACCTTTAAATAGAAACTTGGAATAAGAGTAGCCCAAACTAAACTGGACGTATCAACAAAAATAAGACAAGATTGGATTGTCTGGGCTTTACTCTCTGGGAGAAGAGTAATTTAATTCCGCAAGTAGATAGTAATCTTTCTATTGTATTCAGAAGAAAGCGGCAGGTGTGACATGATCCACACATTTCCATCGTCTCCAGCTGCCTGCATGCTTCAGAGATGGAGGCTGTATCATTGTAGCATGTCAGAAATTGGAATGGATGGGAAGTAGAAAAGAGACACCTTTAGCAAAACTCAGACAAAAAAAGAGTTAACTTTGGTATAAGCACAATAGAGCTTCATGAACCTTTTCCAATACATCACAAATGATGAGAAACTGTTTTAGTTTGGTATTGAAACATAGAAACAGCTCCAACTAGATGTCATGTGCGACTTGATGTTTTGGGTTTTTTTCACAAATACACCACTGAAATATAAGATGAAGACTCCTTTCAGAGACACAAATTTGAGCTTTATCAGCATAATCTAGTTTGCTTTCTTTCTGTAAGTGTGCACCTAGACATCAGAACTCATTTTTCTTACCTGTGATTATTTACGAAATATCTTCAATATTTCCATAATGAAAGATCATATGCACGAGAGGTTAAACTTTACATAGTTTTCAGGACAGTCATAGTAACAGTCTGGTCTCATTCATGCTAGATGTTTGGATTAATCTTGACATAGGAAAAGAGGCTGAATTCTTCTGCTGACCCATTTCCATGCCATCCTTTAACATGTAATACTATCCTCAGTATATGTAACATTTAATGTAATCAGACAGTGGCTTATATTGCTAGAAATGATCACATCCTACATGCAAGCATCTGATTTCACTGACTTCATTACTGCTGTATTGCATTGCAGATCAAAATACTACTTAAAAAAATTATTTGCTGCAAAGAGACACTCAATTTGGTAGTGGTGCCATGTAATGTGGATATTGCCACAACAGAAGCACTGAAAATGGCTCAAGAGGTGGATCCCAGTGGAGAAAGGACATTAGGTGAGGCAATTTTTAAGGTACAAGTTGAAGTGCAAATCTTTTTTTTCCATGAAGGTCTGATGTTCTGTATTCCATGCCAGATCTGTGAAACTAACTACTAGAAGAAGGAAGAAAAACAAAACCAGCCTAAATAAACTATTTACAAAGCTTGAGATGATCCAGTGTCTCTAAGAATCCCTCAATTTCGAGTCTTGCTGGCATTCATGTTATGAATAATTGGAAATTGAAAATCTCAAGAGTTAATGTCAGGAAAGCTTTGTTGCTGCCGGTCAAAAAAGTTTTGCAAGGCAAAAGGCGTGGTGGGAGGCCAACTGTAAAGCAAGTTTTACAGTGCAAAGCCCAGGAGCTGAGAGCTTTCTGAGAGAGAGAAAATAAAATGAAGAGAAGTTGCTTTATAAAACACAGTACAGAGCGTTCCCATTCTGGTGTCTGGGTGTCCTACTGCACCTCTCCCAATTTTAACTTCTGCTCTCAACTAACTTTCTCTTTGGGTAACTTCACAGGGATCCTCACAAAACCTGACCTAGTGGACAGAGGAACAGAACAGTCTGTCATTAACATAGTACGAAACCTGGTCATCCCCCTCAAGAAAGGTTACATGATCGTGAAGTGTCGTGGGCAGCAGGACATCCACAACAAACTGGCCTTGGCCGCTGCAATCGAGCAGGAGAGAAAATTCTTTGAGACTCACAAACATTTCAGGTACTTCTTTCAGAAAGGACCTAATTAAAAATGTATTAAAGTCACTTCAAAGCTTCCTATTGACTTGCTGAAATTTAAATTAGGGTTACAAACAGGTATTACTTATTCTTGCTACTTCTTATTGCCTGTGTTGCATTCCAGTAAGCCAGAAGGATTTTACATGTCAAATAAGCTTTTGAAATGTATTTTAGATGCAAGTTCAATACACATCTCTCCTCAACACTGGGAGAAGTGCAATGAACTTCAGAAGTTCAGAATAGTCCCAAAGAATTCAAGTTAAGCATCTGAGCACTTCAAGTCAAGCACTGAAGTATTTCTATTCACTGGAAAACACGGTGAAACTCAGCATGAGAAAGGATACTGCCTGTGCTGAGGGCACAGATTTCCCCAGAAGATGACTCAGCAGCAAATCAATCATAATACAGAGAATGGCAGGTGAAAAGGAGTTTTGAATCAGTGTACTTCACACATGCAGAAATAATACAGCAGCACATTAATCAGCTGTTAGAATTTGCTATTTGCAGATTCTTCTCTGTTTTCCTTTGCTTAGCCAGTAGCAGTAGCTGCCAGACAACTCTTGCATAAAAACCGTGGTGCCCGGAGAGTCCTGGGCTGCTGCCACATCTGTACTAGCACTCCCCAAAGTGTCCCTTCTTTACTCAATTTGTGTGGTAGAACTAGTGAAAACAGAGCAGATCACCAGTGCTGCCTCCTTGCCCTGCACACGCAGTCTGTCCAAAACCACCTTTTCCTCTTTTGCAGCGTTCTTATGGAAGAAGGAAGGGCTACTATCCCTCATCTGGCAGAGAAGCTCACAAATGAACTTGTGAGACATATTATTGTAAGTAACAGGGGTGCCATACGAAGCTGTTTGTATCAGTTGCTATCTAAAAAGAAGTTCAGCCCTTCAACCTTGTATTGCAATTGATTGCAACTGGATTGCATCTTTACATGCATAGATACTACTTAATTATCTTCCAATCTGGCAATCTGTGAACAAATTGAATTGAGAGTTAAAGAAACTCATGCTCTATCCTCAGATTTGCCTTTAAGCTGAAGATTGACAATAGGCAAATCATTTCATCTACTTGTGATTCATAAGTCCTGCTTTTTCAATGGCATCCATGATATTTCTTTTTGTTTGTGTTGATCGGCTGGGTGACAAGTTACTGTTATGAGCTTACTAAAACACAGTAATTTCTATTTAACTGAAAATGTCTTCAAAATCTCAAGTAAGATCTAATTGTTTTATTATATTACCATAATATAATTTTGATTTTATATATGTATATCTGTATATATTTTAATTTTATATACATATATCTGTAAGTAATATATCTTATTCCATTAAGGGAAAATGCTAAAATACAGGGAACCTCTAAATTCAGTCCTGAAGGAGAAATAAATATGTATTTATGTAACCCATATTACATAAAATAAGCAAATTAAACAGCCGTGTTCAGTCAGGTATTTGTCAGGAATGGAGGGATCGATACATTCGCTGCATCACGACCTCCCTGGTGCAACCTGTGAGGACATAGTTTTTGGCTCACTGTAAATGAAATGTTGCCCTAGACTGCAGGTACTCTGCCTGCCCCACAGTGAGGTCAAGCTCAATTTCTCAGGGACATCCTAGCCCCCTGCCTTCTCTTAATGAAGGCCGTATTTGCACTTCCATGCTATCCCACTATGGCACATAGGAGGCAAGGACAGCAAGCTCTTGGACTCCTAAGAGCAGCAAAGATCATGTGCAGGTGTAGGTTACTCTTAGAGGGATTTTGTTTTCCTTCCAAATCCAGACATGTTCAACCTACCTAAATGCCCTTCTTTACTGTCTACCCCCCAGAAAACTCTGCCAACACTAGAGAACCAAATACGTGAGGTGCTGCAAAAATCGTTACATGATCTACAAAAGTATACAAGAGGCACACCTAGAAACGAGTCCGAGAAGCTGATTTTCCTCACAGATGTAAGTATCAATATCGGTTTGGTCACGGAGCAGAGCAAGGTAGTAAATGTGGGAGAAAAAGAAAGCACCTAAAGTTAGCAAGCCATTGGCATGGACCATCCGGAAGCTTGTGGTATCTGTCACTGAAATATTTTGAGAGTAACATAGACAAACCTCTGGTAGGAATACATCATACCTGCAAAAATAATGGACCACAGGAACTCGTGGCCTCCTGTAGCAATTTTTTTCCTGTGATTATGTGACAAGAGAACTGAACAACAACTCAATTTATTGGTCAAAATCAAGCATCTCAGAGAGCCTACATTCCTGTCTGCCCAACATTTTGAAGGGTTATTTGAGCAGCACTCATAAGGTCAAATGCATTTTTGATATCAAAATATGGTTTGCAAGTCAAGTATCAAGTTTGCTCTCCTCTATCTGTGCTGGTTTTGGAAAAAAAAAAAACAAACAAATCCAACAAACCCCAAAACAAAACAGGAGCTAAAAGCATAAAAGATGTAAGGAAGGGATGTTTTCAATTAACTATGTCCCTGCTTTAACATAAAATGACTGCAGATTTACTTAATATATGAAAGTTAGTCTGAAGAAATGAAACTACTACATTGCTTGCTTGTTCTTTAATTCATTACAGTTGATCAAACTCTTTAATCAAGACATCTCTCAGACAATGCGTGGAGAGGAACAGTTGTTTGGAAGTGAAATCAGACTGTTTACAAAAATCCGCAGAGAGTTTCGAACATGGGAAGTGATTCTCCTAGAGTGTGCTGCAAAGGGTAAGCGCAGAAAACCATCATTTGCAATTGACCTGAGATTCCATTCTCTGGTTTTTAAATCAAGACAGAGCATCATCAACAGGTTGTTTTCAAGAAAGTGAAAAACATGATACTAGGAGCATTCGTCTGTTGTAGTGTTAGGCAAGTTATGATTTGGTCCTTGGGGACAAAGACCCAGCTTGCGTCAAATGCTGTCATTACAAAGGGACCAAGTGGATGTCTTTCTTCTCCCAGCAAAGCAATAAAATCAAGACTGTGGATGCTGGTGCAGAACTGGTTGGTTATTCTCTGAAACATTCTTCTAAATAACAGCACCAAAATCAACACCAATACTAATTATTTTTACTTTATTTTTTATTATTATTATATACTTAAATTATATAATTTATTATTAATAATAACGTTTCAGAATTTTGGTCTTTTTTGTTCTACTTTACCTCTGGTTTAAGGTCTGGAGAAAGCAATTTTGAGTCTGAAACAACGAACCTCATAAATAGTACCCCTTTCTGTGCATCACCCATCTTGCCAATTGCGTAACTGAACTCAGTTCTAAATTGAGGCATAGGGTAATACGCGCAGGATGAACTCTGCTGTACGCTCAACATCTTTTGCATCATCTTTTTCACATCTTTCTGAAACCCTGTCATCTGCTCTTGGAGATGAAATAGCACCAGCTGCCAGTCAAGCAGTAGGTCTTGAAACAAGTTCTTTTAGTCTTTGATGCACATCTATCTATGTCAGCATCACTAGTGACACTAAAATGTTAGGTACAAATAGGCTGCAAAGGTGCCATCAGCCAGAGACAAATATATGTGTACATATGCATATATGCAAAGAGAGACAGACAGACAGACATAGGTGTATGTCAGTGTCTCTTATGCCCCATCCATGAAGTACCAAGCCAATCAACATGATTTTATGGAGAGGAATAAAAGAGTAAAACAGTGAAGGCATGAAGAAATAGAGGTAGCAACAGCAACAGAAAGCACTAGCAGAAGGATGCAGCTTCCTCAGAGGACAAAGAGCAACTGAGTTGCAGAAGATGCTGGCAGCTGAACCACAGTGGGGAATCCTCTGGGCACTTCCAGGTTACCTGCATTGATTTAAACTAATACTTACAACCTCACAATAGGATCAGGGTAGCAGCACTCAGCAGCTCTTACAACAGCACAGCTCTTGCTGACAATACGCCGCCTGAAAATCATGAGTACATATGCTCAGGTGAAATATTTACACGTGCAGCAAGAGTAAGTTCACTTACATTGCTTGAAAACTAGGGGTAGCTCTAGTGAGCCCTTCCTCAATTAAATGCATTGTTATCAGCCACCGCTGGGATTTCTGAAGGTACATCATTTCATGTCAGATGATTCTGTTTAACTGCAGCTTTCTTATGGTGAATTAAAGTATTAAAAATAGCAGATCCTTTGGATAATTGAAGCCTTGAACTTTCTGTTGCAAAGCTGATAGATGTTCTTGTGGCCATGTTACAGCTTTATACTACCTTAACTGTACAGGTACGTTTTCAGACTCCAAACTGGATACTCCACATCTACTTCTGTCTTTTTCTTTTTTTTTTTTTTTTATTATCCAACCATGTACTCATTTATCTGACTGTTAGAACTGAATGCATTCATGTCTTGACTTCTACTTCCACATGTGCACTTGATTCATAATTCACAGATTTGACTCCAAAACAGGGCAATATCAAAACCTTTCAAAACACTTAGAAATACATCTTTGCCTGAATATATAAACCAATTCAAAACACTTAGATTCAAAAGGATAGACCTCATTTAAGATGGCAAATTTTTATAATGTCAACAAAGAAATATTGACTGTGATATCTTAAATAAAAATAGCTAGCCAACAGTAAATTCCCTAGAATAAGACTGTTTAGAGAGTTTGTGGTTTTGTTTTGTTAGGAGTTTTTTAAACTTCAGAAGTGACTGGTAATGGCCACTTCTGTGAGGGTAGAAATTCCAAGAACAACAGGTATTTTTGAGCCCCATCATAATTTCTGGATTGCTTTCTGTCAGTTAGATGCTTGATCCAGTGTGTGAGATGGCTCATTCACTGAGCGATACTGTGCGTTAGCTCAGTTCTGTAATAACAGTATTGCTTGAAGGCTCGTCTCAGTAGTTGTTCTTCTGAAGAGCATTTAAAAGAGGAGAAATAGACTTCCTTCTTAAATCTGAAATTTATAAATTGAGTGATTCAGTAGTAAAGCAATGTTATTCTAATATTACAGTTAAAGAAAATGTACCCAGTAAAGTGTGGAAATATGAAGACCAGTATCGTGGACGGGAGTTCCCAGGCTTTGCCAATTACAGGACATTTGAAGATATTATAAAAGAGCAAATCATAGTACTGGAGGAGCCAGCTGTTCAGATACTGAACAACGTGATCGGTATGTCTCGCAGGCCACACGATGCTGTTGAGTGTACACATGGGTGTGCCTGACAATTTTTTTTTTCCAGGGTAAGCTGACATTCTCACTGCTGGAGCCAGAGCTCCAGCCAGGAGACTTTGGAGTGGGGAAGCAAATCTGATTCAACCTGGGGGCTTGCTTCTTCCCTAGAGCCTCCAATCTCTACACCTGGTCTCCAGCATTTGTTAATACTTTTCCCAGCGGCTGGTATAGTAGAAGAACCTGGTGCCAGCCAAGCAGCTTGGCATTCCCAAGCCCAGGGAGTGGCATTCACAAACCCGAACTAGGAACTCAGCTTCATTGCCAATTCTTTACATGAGGTTGTATGTGTGTGTATTATACAGTGACTGCTGGGGTTGGGGAAAAGGGTACATAGTTCATCCAGTAAAAAGCACCCAAGGAAAAAGTACGTCATGATCCTCTCTCCTTGCTTCAGAAGGCTCTGTACTAAAAGCACTAGCCCTTATTCCTCGGTGGGGGGCACTCAGGAGGTGATACACAGATGTGCTTAGATGGCCAAGCAATGGTACATATGGTCAGACACAGCTGTAAGCACAGAAATTACTTTATCAAAGAACTCAGTGATATTCAATCTCTCAGGTGTTAAGTGGTTACAGGAGGTCTTTAATGGCTCACACTCTTGGATCTAGAAATCTAAATTCCTACTTGTTTGTACTAGTCATAAATGCATAGGGCATCAGTACAGCTGCTCAGCAATTTCTGGATGAATACAGAAAATCAGTAGTTTTCCCAAGTCTCGTATTAACAATAGCTTAAAAACCTCACTTGCTTACCTGACTTCATTTTGTCTGTCTGTTCTTCCCTTAGGACTGGTTGAAGAGAAATTTATGGAACTCACTAAAAGGCATTTTGCTAATTTTCACAATCTAAACAGAGCTACTAAGGTGAGACGCTACCTATAACCTAAGATAAGACAAGAGCTAGACAGAATGGCATTTGTAAATGCAGCCATGCTTACAGTGCCTATCCCGTTGCATTACCCTTATGTAAGCATGGAATTTCTTGCTGGCCTACAGTTTTTATAAAATAAGGAAGAGCTTGAAAATGATAGCATGTTTATAATGGCACTAATGAAGTGCATTTAGCCTTTCGGTACAACTTTGACAAGACCTAAAACATACTTTCGTCATTCATTCTGGTCACATTCTTGATGCATACTACACAATGCAAAGAAAACCTGATGCCTTGAAGAGTTTATAATTAATTTCAAATTTAAGCCCTGCAATGATTTGTAAGCTTGTAGGTAGCCTCAGAGCACTAAACAGTGCTTTCTCCTCTGAAAGACAGCCAGGGTATTAGCCAGTGCAGGAATCTTATCTTTGAAAAAAGGGAGCAGCAGCAGCAAAGTCAAAAATTATTCAACTCTGAAAGTGTTAGAAGATGACTGTTCACAATTTGGGGATTGCATGTTTTGGGGTGGAGTTAAATGATATGGATATCATTGAAGGCCTTTCCTCAGAAAGAGCTTTGAGGAAGACATGAGAAGCAATGCTGACAGCCAGGAAGCAGGGTCCACTCACAGGGTACAGCTTACAAAGGAAACTCAAAGGCAAATGTGAGTGAAATAGATGGTTTGCTATTTGACTTGGATGGCCAAACCCGACTGAGCTCACAGGCCAGCCAGACAGCAAGCAAATAAGCTATTTCAGCCAAACACAGAGGAGTTTAGGGAGGGTCTTTAGGCATAACGTGGTGAGAGGAATGGAGAGGGAGGAAGTTCTGATAGACACTAAAGATGAGAAAAAAAGATGGGATGCCTTGTTAGGGATGCTAGGAAAGCAATTTGAGAGAGTCTGAGGATGACTGAGGGAACTTGGCTGCCCCCACAGACTTTTAGGTGAAAGTATCAAAAAGGCCAGAAAGCATCAGATTACTGCAATAAAAGCGCCAGACAGTGAGGGATTAGACAGGGTTGGTTTGCTGACAACAGATCGGAGACTGCGGGTTTTGAGAAGGGAGGAGGGGCAATGGAGTGCACGTCAGCGCCTGCTGTCACTGCCTCCTGCAAGAGGGAGACGCAAACAAAATGCATGACAAAACCGAGGGCAGGCTGCAGGCTGAACCCATGTCTGGCCATTGCTGCTTGTTCCTATCAATTTTGCGTTTTCCTTCGGGGTCCAAACACCAGGTTTTGACCGATCCCACTCGTCTTTAAGGAGGAGACAAAACCGCCACATTTTCCTGCTCTTTCACAACAGAGGAACCAGAATCTAAAGCATAAGTCCCTGTTCCCAAGAGCCGGTCTGGGATTAGGCAGTGCTGCAGCAAGGGCTGTTGAACACTGTGCCCACCTTGCTGTTCCCTGGGGACGCTGCTAAGCACCGGCACCTTTGCAAAGGAAGCAAATGTCTGAGAATTTGTTGTTCTTTTCTTTCCTAGACCAGAATTGAAGACATTAGAGAGAAACAAGCAGCAAAGGCTGAAAGCCTTATCCGGACCCAGTTTAAAATGGAGAGAATTGTATACTGCCAGGATGACCTTTACATTAACGATTTAAACTCTGTTAAGGCAGAAGAAACTA
>NW_010550473.1:23508-24323 GCF_000687285.1 Phaethon lepturus | reverse complement strand
AGCAAAGGGAAAGAGTTGCAGGTTGGATCTATTTCGAAAGAGCCCTCCTTTGTCCAGGAAATGATTTCTCACACGAAGGCCTATTTCAATGTGAGTTTACAGACTACGATACAGCAGTTCTTTTGCACCCTGAATGCTACAGCATATACCCCTTGTCCGGAGCTCACTGTAGTTGATATGAGTCTTTCATGCAGTACTACTGCTATGCAGGGTATAGTAGCCAGTGGGTATAAGTGTCTCGTCCAGGTACATGCATAGCTTCTGTATGAATTAATTGGAGCTTCCCACCAGTAATGAAAATGCCAGGACAAAGCTGGTCTGACGGGCTGCGTCAGCACAGTCACTGGGGACGAGTAGTTGCACGCTGCAGGATATATACAGTGATTAGAAAAGCCTGCAGGCTGTTAAGATGACAGCTGGCTCCTCAACCACTCGTTAGCTACTCCCCAGCCTGGCATGGCTGCCTGCCGCGGCTGCCCCTCACTCAGGGAATACGCCATCAGCAAGCAAGTCCTCTTCTCACCCTGCTCCAGGCTTTCACAGAGAAGGGGGTGACTCCCTGCTGCCCTCACAGCCTCGCACCAGTACAGTGCTCTCTTGCTGGTTTTCCTACGGAGACAAGTGTTGAGGGGGAGGAAAGGACAGTCACTCACCAGCCTGGAAGAGAGGACGGGATGACGAAGAGCCCTTGGCCCTGTAATTAGAAGTTACCGATATTCGGTTGATGGCAAGCCCCCATCTCCAGCAAAGGAAGCAACAGTCCTAGGACTGCTTTCCCCACTGAAAGTTCATCTCACAGTTTTCAAATAACACTA